>NW_026057577.1:42350118-42496286 GCF_023721935.1 Panthera uncia | reverse complement strand
TTCATGCTCTGACTCTCTGTCTCAAAAATAAATAAACGTTAAAAAAATTAAAAAAAAAAAGAAAAAAATTACTTCCTGTGAAATAGTTAATAATGTATACTATCATTCATGAAAATACTGATTTCCAAATTTCAGGTTCTTTCAGAAAAATGCTTCTGTACCATTTCAAGGTCAACACGGACAGATAATAAATAGCACCTTTATGGAAAACATTTTGTTGGTTCGGGTTCTTGGACGATCCGATCCAGGGTGTAAGTCTGCCCTTATCTAAAAATGGCTTCTGAAGAATAAGCATAACACGTCAAATGTGCAAGCCATAGATGTCTCTCTATCTTAATAGTTTTATCCCGAGTTACTCTGGCCTATTGAAGTAGAGTCATTAATTAAGAAGACTTCAGCTGTCTGGTTGCTACACCTCAGGCTCTCTCTGGAGAGATTACACATCCTATAGTTCCCCTGAGTGGGAGGCATGTCAGCCTGACTAATGAAGACTATCACTGTAATGCAACAATCACCAGGGCCAGTGGTACTGTTGTGTCGTTGTTAGATTATGGAGCAAAGTGGCACTTTTAGTGTTAAAGCAAAGCCTGCTCCATCATCCGAGGCTTTTTTTTTTTTTTTCTGAGTCAGTATCTAAAGAACACATGGTTACCTATGTAGAGCAAAATAGTCAATGTTTATATCCTTAGCTAATACAAACCAAGTAAAATGAAGTCTCAGGTGGAGGTATAAGATAATGGGATTTCAAGCTGCAGCAGTGAGCTGGAAAATGGCAGAATCTTTAAAACTGGAAAGTCCATCTACTGCCTAGGCACTTAAAGTGAAAAAGAAATCATCATAATAACAATACAAAACAATGAAGAGTTCAGGATGGTAAAAATCAGTGGTGAAATTATAATTTTAGCTCAAAAATAACACTTAAATGTATTCAGTCTAAATCTCATATTTCTATTTCTAGAGCTTGTCTTTGAAATAATCTCTTTCACAGTACTTTGGAGGTATTAATTCCTTAGTTCTAGTGACATCAGTAAGTGGCAAATATTACCTCCGTTTTGTAAAAAATTTTTTTAACGTTTATTTATTTTTGAGAGAGAGAGAGAGAGAGAGAGAGAGCATGAACAGGGGAGGGGCAGAGAGAGAGGGAGACACAGAATCTGAAACAGGCTCCAGGCTCTGAGCTGTCAGCACAGAGCCTGACGCAGGGCTCGAACTCACAGACCGTGAGATCATGACCTGAGCTGAAGTCGGACGCTTAACCGACCGAGCCACCCAGGCGCCCCCCCTCCTCTGTTTTTTTAAAGATAGAGAAATCTATTGTCAGAGAAGCTAACAATTTGCTCATCATTGCAGAGTCAGTGATAAACAGAAACTTATGACAAAGATTACAAATAAAAAAAAAGTTCATCTCTTTGTTCACTTCATCCAACATTTTAAAGAGGACTTACTGCCCCAGAATCCCTTGTGGTAAATAAAAGTTGAAGATGAATCTTTCCAGCAGTTTGGGGGTTCATTTTTTCAGAAACTCGGCCATGGCTCTAGAGGCAGCATGGGACTGTGGCAATAGAAGTCACCTGATGTCATCAGCGCTGGCTTTGCCACTCACTAGCTGTCGGACATAGACCAAGACTTTCCTTGAGTCTGTGTCCTCTGCAAATCAAGGCTAAATGTCACCCTAACTCTACATCACAGGAGATAATAGGTTTGAAATGCTTTTGGAGAATGCCAAGTCCTCTACTGAAATGAAGTATTATTACTAATCATTATTATGGATGTCAGAAGCAAAGCCACAGTAGGCAGAGCTTCTTTTATTGAGGGATTCAGGGAGGATACACTGAGAGTAACCATATGGAGCAATGAGGGACACAAAGTTCATGCCTCTATCAGGGGAAAGAAAGGCTAGGTGTCCATTACCTAATCCTCATTCAAGGGAAACATGTGGGTGGGCTGTGTGTGTTTCCAGGACGAATCCCGGATCCTGACTGCCACACCTCTTAGAAGCCTCCTAACCTTGGCAATATTCCTGGCAATTGAGAAGACTCTTTCTTTTGGATTACTGTATTTCAGCTGCCTACCATGACCAGCATGTCACTTTGATACTGCTGAAACTGAGCAAAGAAAGGTCCCTGTCCCTCTTCCAAGGGACACAGCCCATATAGGTATGTGTGTGTACATTCTGTAATCATTCTCAATATACCTCATGACAATCTGCCTGCTTTCTGACCTTGAATGAAAAATCCTTCAAACCATACCTGTACTTTTTTCTGTTAAAAATCAACAGGAATAGTCCCAGCCATAAAAAAGCAATAATAAAGATTTCCCATGTACAGGCCCCTAAAAATACCAGAAGCATGAAACACAACAAAAAACAATGATTAGGTTAGTGTAGCAGCATGTTTAGCCCCCATCCTGGCACCTACATAGCTGCTATGATGTTGAGATGTTCTCTCTGTATTACTCCCTAAACCTATGTATTAACTTTGAATATAATTACAATGTCGATTTACTTTTCTGGTCAGAGACAATTATATGCTGTATTAAAGAGATTAAACTCAGGTCTTGGTAATCACAGTATGACATCCTACTGATCGTGCACAGTGAGCCACATACATAGAAAAATCATGAAAATCCAAAACATCAACCGTGGAGTGAGAAAAGTTTTAAAAACTCTTTGTCAAGTAGCTCATGTACAAAGGACACGGTCAGGGGACTAACTTCATACTTTGTGTTTTCTTGGACTGTCCCAGCCTTGGAGGGGAGGCAGGTAAAAATGGAGTGAGATGAATAGTGATGTTGGTGTTCTGGGCTCTCGCTCTTACTTCTTATTGCAGAATCTTTAACTTCCAGAGAAATTATTTCCTCCCCACCTAATTAAGGAGTCTGCGGGGAATCTCTCACTGGCATTCTCCTGTGTTCTTGTAGTTGCTTTAGGCACTGAAAACCGGCCTTTATTTTTTCTTCTGCTCTTCTAGCCTCTCGAAAAATGCAAAGTCTTTCACCAGGCCCACCTAACATGTCTTCCTTGATACCATCATAAAGCAATACCCCACTCCTGGCCTGAAAACCTCCAGATGCCAAATCAGAGTATGAAACTTCAGCGGTGGAAGCTGTCTTTATGAAGCACATGGTATGCTGTGTGCAGGCTGGCCCACTCCCATTTTGCGAATACCACAGTACTGCTGCCTTGTGAGTTTTCAGTGAAAACAAATACTCCAGGTTTTACTCATCATTCCTTCTCTACCTGGGACCAAGTCATGGGTCCACGGGTCAAGACTGAGAAAAAACCTGAGTGATGAACATCATGCCGGGTATATTTTCTCCCCCATCTGATGAAATGGTAAAGCTAAAGTCAGATCACTGAGTACCAGTCATAGCTCTATCAAAATTAGTGTGAATTTAGTCAAGTTGCTTGTCTTCTCTCTCTGGGTCTTTATCACATTCCCTGTAAATTAGGCATAAAATGTGAGTCATAGGCCCATGAACTTTCTGAAGATTGGGCAAAAATAACCCACGATAGCGGCTGACATACAGTCAAGACTCAGTACATTTCAGCTATCATTTTTCTTCAAAATATTCACACTGGGGAAATCTAATTCTTAATGTGAAAAAGAAAATTGAAATAAACTAATAGAAGTGTTTTGGTATGCACATGATGGAAATGACTTATATCTTTGGGGGATGGCAGTGGGGAGTAGCCCTCCCATCTGGTGTCATCTCCATGAGTATTTATTCCCATGCTGGGCAGTTGCCAGGTCTGAAGTTTTATGATAAATTTCTATCTTAGATGAACATAGTAAATTTATTTAAGATATCCCCATAAAAGTACTGTACATATTTTTTTTATTTTTATTTACTTTTTTTATTGTCCTGATAGTCCCAAATGTCATGACTAAGCTGCTATTTTCTCTGCCATGACTGGATCAGCTGCACTGATGGAATGATAGCTATTTTTGGCACAATGTAAACCAGAACCTTAATGTTCATGATTTTCTTTATCAAATGATGGTAATCATACAACTGCAAGGAAAACAATGAGAAATGACAACTAAAACTCACTGAAATACTCTGAAGTTCAAAGTGCCCTATAAATACACAGTAGGTACAACATAGAGGACCCTATTTTATCCCTAAAAACACAAATTCCCAATAAACATCTCCATCACAGGAGATGAGAAATTACCTTATGCTCAGATCAGGTTTGAGGCCTGATCCTTTTTCACACATAGGAGGAAATATGAATTGGTCAGAATAAGAATCTAGACATTTACATCATCATAAACAAAGGAGGTAGTTATTTTTTATATTCTGAATTGCACCTGCTGCATCTTCTTAAGTGGAAATCTATGAAATAATAAAAAAAAACAACCTTCAAAAATTAAATTTCATCCTTTTTTCACATAGGTACTTTGAAGCATTAAGTTCAATTTCCAAAAAGTGCCTTAGTAGTGGAAGGTTTTGGTTGAAGAAATAAATGCTCATGTTATGAAAATTGCCTCAGAGGATTTCATTGCACTGACATTCTTTTATTCATGAGTAATGAGTGCCAAAACTTATTTCAAAGTATAATGATGAATATGCTAATATAAATTTTGTTCTATCCACAAGTAGTTGACTATCTTACAGACGATAACTAGTTCATTATCACAATATGACTGCTGAGCTGAGTGGGTTGTTAGGGGCTTTCTTGACCTCCTTTGCATAAACGAGACCACCTGGAATCAAGTTGTTACAAATACATTTGTACAATGCCTATTTACCCTTCATATGGGTCAGCTGAAACCAATGGATGGTTTTTACAGATACTAAAACTCAGTATACTTTATATTGTTCCCATCTTTTGCTACAGTGGTGGTTTAGCTCCCCAAAAGCAACTGATATTTACTGGTTGAAAGGTGCCATTGTATGAAGAAGGAATGAAATCAAATTTTATTTACACTTAATCCGATAAGATTTAGACATGTTCTGGAAAACAATTAAGAAGACTGTATAATGGACCTAATAGTAGCAAATCAAGAACTATACAATGAATCTAAAAATAGATGGCATTTATTAGAATAAATAACAACTAAAATAAATATCATTTATATGCTGACAAAAACCAGGTCGCTGTCAAAATAATACCGCACTACTAGTAAAACGACATAGGTTTACATTGTTTTATATTTTACTGTGAATTTTAGGTGCAATCCATGCTTCTAAACTACCAAGACTTAATTTTTCAAGTTGGCTTTTAAACATTGAGATTCAAAACTCAGTATCAATCAAATAATCAAATTCAGTGTTTAAATATCAAGCCAGAGGAAATTATGCTGATTGCTTTTTATTAGAGTCAACTGGCAGTTTTACAAATTTAAAGAGATCTGGGAAGTTATTATGATGTGAGCAAAGAAAATCTGTCTCTTATTTGTGGGTGTTTTTCACAAGTGATAAAGAAATGTATTTAGATTAGCTGAGTCAGGCTTTGCCTTTTATTCTAAAATGGGTATTTATCATTTCCAAGATTAAAGACCAAAAATATCTTTCTTATACATCAATCATTTAGTTCAGATTGTCTTATCACACTATCATGTATCCTAACACATTGCTTTTGAGGTTCATTGTGAAGAATTGGCCATTCTCGATTTTCCACTGACTTAGAAAGCAATGCTGGGGCACCTGGGTGGCTTGGCTGGTTAGGCATCCAACCTTGGCTCAGGTCATGATCTCACCATTCTTGAATTCAAGCCCCGATTCGGGCTCTGTGCTGACAGCTGAGCCTGCTTCAGATTCTGTATCCCTCTCTCTGCCCCTCCCCCACTCACACTTTGTCTCTCTCAAAAATAAACAAACATTAAAAAACAGTTAAAAAAAAAAGCAATGTCACAATTTCAGAAGGGAATTAATTTTAAACTATTAAACATAAGATAGAGATTCAAGTTTATAGCATTCATATTAGCATTTTAAAATCATTTCTTTAAAATTCCCAATCTTATCCATAGTTGGGCTTGTTTTTAGACATGATCCTCTTTAGAAAGCCCCAGTGGGACTTTGTGAAGATTTAATGCTCATTTACCTTTCTCTTTTCTGGTTGGTTTCATGGTTAAAGTACACCAGGATTCTGTCTTTGTTAGAAAAAAAAATCTGTGAATTAGCTGTTCTTTCTAATTGGGACAGCATTTTTGTAAATAATACATTTTACTTAAAAATATACTTTATATTTAGACTTCTTTTTATAAAACCTATGTTGGGGAAATTGACGGTCACTTTTGTTCTAGATTATTTTTGAAACAGCTTTTATTTTACAAAATAGACTTTTTTTTTTTTTTTTTTTAAATTAGCACTTTCAAAACCATGTCTTCCAATCCTCTCATTTATATAGAAGAGATTTTAGTCGGGGCACATGGGTGGCTCAGTTGTTCAGGCGTCCACGTCTTGATTTTGGTTCAGGTCATGATCTCATGGTTCATGACACTGAGTCTTGTGTTCGGCTCTGTGCTGACTGTGCGGAGCCTGCTTGGGATTCTCTCTTCCTCTTTCTGCCCCTCTTCCACTCAGGGGCGCACGCATGCTCTCTCTCTTTCCTCTCTCAAATAAATGTTTAAAAATGCATACAAATTTTTTTTTTTTAAAAAGAAGAGATTTTGGTCAGAAGACATGGATTTGGTCTAGAAAGGAATCAGATCTGTGTAACAACGCATGATGTAAGATGCTGCTGTGACTTATTTTACATGAAGAAAATTTTACTAAAAATTTTCTCTAAATGAAATTAATAAAGCCTCACTTGGAAGGACCCCTCCCATGTCCTTAGAAGCAGCACAATACATTCACGACAACATGCATTTGTCAGGTTTGCAAAATGTATCAGCCACAAGCAGTTAAGACCCTTGTCTCTGTCCACTTGCACTCCCCACACTTTCCCTGTTCTCAGGAGGCCACAGTTTGGACATTTGGCACAAAGTGATGTCAAGTTAGGGATACATTTGTTATAATTGGCTTCAGAGAATGATAATCCCCAATTTATATAAGCTTCGGATCTGAACTTGACTTCTTCTTCCATACCGTGAGGAAATCAGTATACTAGATTTTAGAACATAATGTATCAAACAATTTGAGAGATATTTGACAAAGTACTTTATCTTATTCTTCAGTAATAGATGAAATGGGTGGGTTAAGTTAGAGCATAAAAAGAATTTGTAGTTGGCTGACAAATTGATAAATTGATAAATATTAATCATCTATGGATTGTGTCCTTATGTATAATTATAATTTTGGTATTTTGTTTACCTTGGAGTTTTGCATTAATTTTGATTTTTAAAAACAGTACATAAAAATCTTGTTCATCCTGATCACTGAGTTTTTTGGTACAACTTGAAATTTTGTACCTCATGCGCCCCCACCTTGTCCCTCTGTGCCTGCTGATCTCAAGACTCAGCCCTGACTCATTCAAAATATTTAATAATAATTTGAATATAGGTATATGAAACATACTAATTGATTTATTACCCAAGGCTAGATAGGACAAGAGAGGTTTATAACCATCTAAAAGGCTGACCACAAGTCGAAAGACAAAATTAAGCAAGACAGAAGCAAAGCCATTATTAAGTAATTACATTTGAAAAGCCATTTGCCAAATTAAAACTACATGAAACAAGACAGTCTTTTAAGTTCATGTAAAAAAGGGCCTGGGTCTACCTTGGCAATAAGCTCACTGTGAATTAGAAGCAAGACGTGTGCCTCCCATAGTCAGGCTTCTCTCAGAACCAGTCCTTGCTCTTCCCCACCTCAGCTCTGTTCATGAACAGCATTTCCAAAGTTCCCCTGGATCCTGGCTTCTGGTTATGTCCAGCCGATGCCAGGCTCGGACTGATAACTGGAAGCAGGAAAAGATAAGGAGCAAGAGCATTTCTTCCCCCCAACCCCCCTCACCATTCCTGTGTCATGTGGCTCTCATTCCCACAGACGGTCCATGCTAGATCTTAATTCTTCCACTGTGTGGACCTGGCTCTTGGACTGTGCTTCAGTGTCTGAGGGGTGGTAATGGCTTCCTGCTTTTGCTATCCTCTTGGTTGCCTCTGCACCCCGTTTGACTTTTCATCTACTCCATCATGTGTGTAACCAATTCCTTCTAGGATAGTTCCCTGTATTTGGAAGTTGCAGAGGTTCGAACTCAAGTTGCAATAATAAAAGGGTGCAGTTGAAGACATGGCCGAGTCCCTCAGTGTACAGTTGGAGTATTACGTTTAAATATGGTATTTAAAAATGGGCGTGGTAGAGGAAAGAAGCTCGGACATCTGGGTTTGAGAAGCATCCTGTGTTTAATTCTCAGTCCTAGCACCTACTAGCTGTGATCTTGCATGAGCCATTTATTTCTCCAAGCCTGAATTTACTGTCCCTTAAAATGATGATGGCAGTAATATTACCCTATGTACTGAGGAGAGGCTCACGTAAGACACGTGATAGAGTTTTATAAAGTACAAGGCAAGTGGAACTGCTCATGTTATGTCATCTGAGGAACTGTTCATCGAACAGAAGCCTGAGAGAAGGAAAGACAGCAATCTGCATACACGAAGGAATTTGTGTAGAAGTGATAATTTTCTATAGTACTGTAATAGAAAGAAGAGTGCTCGATGGATGGAAATTCCAGGGAAGCATATCTTGGCTCAGCGTAAAACAGAGCTTTTCAATAAGTAGAACTGTTCAATAATCTAAGAGGCTATCTTAGGAAATAATGAGATCCTGACCTCTAATCATATTCTAGAAAAGCCTGGTGACTCACAATTAGGGAAAAACAGCAATTCTTTATATAATAACAGTAAAAACAGTAATTGCTAACATTTATTCAGGGCTTATTGAATGCCAAGTTCTGTTCTAAGCATTTAACATGCATTATTCATTTAATTATCACAAAAACCAAATGGATGCAATTGAACTACTTTACAGATAAATAAACTGAGGCACACATAATAATTTGTCCAATATTACACAACTAACAAGCGGAATATCTATAGACTATGGTTCTAGGAGTTTTACTATCTACATAGGAGATGCTTAATAAATGTATTTTGGCTCAATACATTTTCCATAATTGTATTATATGAATGCTTTTCATTATTACTGCAGAGTCTGCCTTAGTATGTTTCTAATAATATTTTTAGTGCAAAAGATAATAAGTTTATTATCAATAATTTGGAAAATGTAGATCAATGCAAAGATAAAATGGAAATCACCAGTAATCGCAAAATCCAGATATCAAAATTGTTTCAGCATGCATTTCCAGCTATTTCTCTATGTACAGCTATAACATTTAAATAAATATGTTTCTATATACATGTTTAAAAATGGTTTTATGTTTTATAACATGTAAGATATTTTATTTAGCCAATTGATTGCAAGGAATTTATACTGCTTCAGCCGCTGTTTCCAAAGGATGAGCAATAGCAATATGATATTCTGCATATGCTCCAAATGTCTCTCACTCAGGGTGAAATCTTTATTTAAATGCCCTAAAGTGTCAGCCCTTCCTAACCCCTGGCTCCTCAACTCTGGCCATAGTTCTACTCTATGTTTCTTCAGATCGCTGTACTTTTGTTGCACTCCTTGTCTCCTTGATACTGGTATGGTTAATATCTGTCTTCATCTAATGGTGGATCTGTCTCTCTTGTTCCCTCACTATCCCCAGAGCCTAGAACAGGAGCTTGCCATAATATGTGCAATAATCCCTGTGTTATATATATGTATATATATTATGAGCAGCACATGCACTACCAATGATACACTTCTAAAGACTGGCTGGGAAGGGGAGGAGAACAGACATCTTGCTTTCTGCCCCTTCACTGGGGTCTCAGCCTATGTCAAATACTCTAAGTGAGACTGTTCTTCTTGTAATTTGTTTGGGTGTGTTCCACAGACCTTCTGAATCAGTCTCTATAGGTACTTGCTAAAAACATAAAATTTCCAGCTTCACTTCAGACACACTAAATCAGAATTTCTGTAGATTGACTCCAGGTACATTTTCAATATGTTCTCAAATACACTGAGAGTTGCAATTCTCAACCAAATGACTCTGAAATACACTAAATGCTGAGAACCACTCTTCTTGCCCTGTCAGTCAGTGAAGAAGTCCAGGAACTCCCTCAGGAAACTGGGAGTCATACCCAGAAGAATCACCTATCCTGGGCACCTGATCCTCACTGCTCATAGCCTGTGGATTCAGTGGAGAGATGGGAGGCAGAAGGATTTTCTCTTGAACTAAACTCAGAAGCACTCTGATGTCCCTAAAAACAACTCTCAAAGAGCACGGTGCATGCCTTTTACCACTTAGAAATATTTATTTAACGTATACTTCTTGATTATGTGACACTTCTTTGGAAATAAGACTAATGACTTCCAATGGAAGAATTTAGCTCCAATATTCTTACTGGAATGGAAGAGGCGAATCTACACTCTCTGACCTGAGCTTTTTTTTTTTTTTTTTAATAATTTGATTTTTAAGGTTTTTTTAAAAATTTATTTTAAGAGAGAGTGAGTATGAGTGAGGGAAGGGCAGAGACAGAGAGAGGGAGAGAGAGGGAGAGAGAGAATCTCAAGCAGGCTCTACGCTGTCAGCACATCTGTGAGATCATGACCTGAGCTGAAATCAAGAGTCAAACGCTTAACCAACTGAGCCACCCACACACCCCATGACCCAAACTTTGATATGGAAGCCAGCTAACTGAACCTCATAGTAAAGGCATGTTAGTTATCCTCTGGCCATGGCCTTCGCTCAGCTGGTCAACAGAGGACATGTACCAAGTCTATATGACAGGAGAGCCTAAAGGGAAGTCAATGTCTGTGCTCTCAGTTTGGTGTAAAAAAATGTATTAACAACACTGACAGTTGTTGATGTATATCACAGTTTTAATAACCTTAGCTTTGACAGTGAACTATATCAAATCCTGGGAAATCAGAGAAAGTTCTCATGCTTGGATGGATGCCAATTCCAGATATATGTCAGAACAGATACAATTCTCTCAACAAAATAGACTAACACTTCTAGATCAATCTTAGTATGCTTAGTTTTGTTCTGGACACAGTTGGGGATATAGAACCTTCTCTCACAAAGCAGTCGTTGGGGAGAGAAGATATTCATATTTGGTACAATAATACCCTCGGCAGTTAAGGGTTACACCATAGATCTGGAACTTTAGTGTGCATTAGCTTATGTGATGGTATGTTACAGTAAAGATTTCTGGGTTCCGCCCTCAGAGTTCCTGATTCAGAACTTCTGAGGTGGGGTTCAGGAATTAGTATTTCTAACAATTTTCCAGGGATTTCTGAGGCTGCTGATCTTGGATCACACTTTGATAACCACTAGGCTTCATTATGTGGGTCATTTGGATAACGCTTTATATATTCAAGAAAGGATTAGTAAAAAATCAAGGAAGTCTTTCTGGGAAGATGGCTTCCAAAGTGAGAAAGGTATTGATGCTCCTGCCTCAGTGGGTACTTGGCTTAACTGAGTGTCATGTGTAAAAGTGAGATATGGGGGTTGATGAGCAACTTGACACAACATTTGCCTGGATCATTTCTTCTCATGGATAAATAGTGCCTATTCTCTCACCCCTCCTTTGTAAGGCGGGGACTTCAGATCCTTGTTCATCACTCTGCAACATCCATTTTCCTCTTCCTCTAGTTTGTCTTGTGTCTCCTAAGTTGGGTGAGCACAGCAACTGCCCAGATGAGGTCTAAGCAATGTATACCATAAGAGAGCTCTTACCACTGCATTTCTATTAAACCAGCCTATGGTCATTTTCAAGGATCATGTTATATTATTCCCTCACACTGAGTTTATATTGAGCAAAGCTTTTTCTTCTTGAAAAGATGTTAGGGCATATTTTTATTATGAAGTTAAATTCTTGAGTTCAAAAACTCTAATTTATTTGATTACATCGTATATAACAGACACCACACAAACACACAAACAAGTGCATGTAAAAACTGGTGAAATCAGAATATGATCTGTAGCCTAGCTAACACTATGATACTGATGTCAATTTCCTGCTTTTTGATATTGTATTATAGTTACATAAGATGTTACAATTCAGGGACGGCGGGGGTGGGGTGGGGGAGGTACACAGGACCTCTCTGTTGCTTTTTTGCAACCTCTGTGAGTTTAAAAACATTTTTAAATAAAAATTTTAAACAAAATTAGTAATTTACACTCGTAAAGACCATCCATCAATGTTTTGGCTAAATTTCTTTGGCAATATATTTATTTATTTTTTAAATATGTATCTTTCATTGTCCAAACACGATGAATTCTGGTTTCACTACCTGGTAGTTCTGTGATCTTAGGCAAGCTTAATTAACCCCTCTTGACACTAACTTCCTCATTTTTACAATAATACCACTTAGGTTAGCTATTTTAAGGATTAAGGAAGTTAATATGTGCTTAGAACAGTACCTGGCACATCCTACAAATATTGGCAATGGTGATGATAATGTTAATGATGGTAAGATGATGTACTTGTGCTCATGCTGATCTCTAGACAACCCTGGCTCCTGATTACCTCCCACTCTGCCACCCACACCCAATCCTCCTTACTGCTATGTGCTCAGCTAGGGTGACATGTATAGGAAGTTTAGTTAGGAAAGGGTTTAACATGAGGATACAGGTGCTTGAAAGGATGGCAGGAAACCAAGATCAGGGAAAAGTACCACTAGTTTTTAGTTTTGCCACTAACATTCACAGAATAAGAAAGCTCAAACAACCACAGAAAACTGCCATCGATGTTCATGATGGCCTCAAGCACGAAAGTGGGTAATTCTAAAGAAAACACCAAAAGTCACTAAAACCCCTCAACTATGCTGTAGCTCACCCATTGGATTACTGCTGGCAAAGGAACAATAATATGGTTTTGTGTCTCTTTTGGCTTCAAACTTTGTGTAAGTGCCTCTTATTGACAGAATCTTTCCCAAAATGTACTAGCAAGGGATTCAAGAAAATGTTGCTCCCAGCCTTCTAGCACCTATGATGCAGAGGAAGGACAGAAGAGAACAGAAAAAGTGTTACAGCTTGACAAGAGACAAAAGACATTGTGTTTTTCGTGACTACTTCAGTTATCCTGCCAGCCACTTCTCTAAACCCTCCTGATCTGTCCCCATTTTTTGGAACTTCTTACTAAAAATCTTACATTGTAGCCATTTATGAATGTGGATTCTCTCTGACTAGACATAAGATTCTAGAAGTTTAAAACAGCATCGGCCACCTAAGAGTTTCTCACTACGTATTTATTAATGGGTGTATTAATCTGTCCCATTCTTATTTTTTAGTTCTTTATTGTTTGACATTAACAGCAATTTACAGTGGAGCAAACTCTAAACTCTGAGACACAGAGAGAGAAAGAAGAATCATTCACACAAAGAAACAGTGAGTGGTCTACTTATCTTCTAAAAAAAAAATACTTAAAATGTTTCAATAAAAAAATAAAAGGTTTCAATAAAACCAAAACGTTTAAAAGAAATGCTGAATTCTCTAGAGAGACTGAATAGCAACCTTGTGGCGATGGCTTTCCCACAGTTTCTGACACAGAGAAGACAGCCTCTTGCCCAGGCACCTGCCCATGGCACAGGGAGTACTTAGGTCCTATCCAGTCTCCATTACTATCCCCTAGAACAACCACAGGAAGCAAAAGGAAAGCGCCTAGTGTAGATTAACTAATAAAGAAGCCAAGTACTAGTACTCTGAGGGCACTGAAGTGAATCAGGTATCCGGCCTTGTAGTTCTACTGACTTACATTATGAGACTATCTTTTAAAACAACACTGAAATCACTTTAAGGATGTACTGTTGTACTGTTGGAACAGCCACACTGTATATATGGAGGAACAGTGTATTGTGGCTCAGAAGCAGTCAGACATTTGGGAAATGCAGCAGTGCAATTAGCAGCTGCTTCTCTAATAAACTTTTCTTTTTCCTGTGGGGCTAAAATTCTTCACTAAGGCAGCTGTTAATTTCCAAATCAAATTCTGCTGGGTAGAGGGTGACTATTTATAGAGGTACTATTTGGGAAATTCTGAGAAAGACACTAGCTAGAACCGGCATTCTCTTGTCATGAATGTATTCTGCCCTTTTCATTTTTTGTCACAACCTTGAAAAAAACATCAATGTAGTTAAGAGTTAATGGATGGTGTATTGGATCATTCTATCTGTGCAACTTGCACTCTTTCATAGGTAACTTATACAATGGTCCTCATTTCCTGATTAAAGCTGTAACTTCAGAAATGGAGAAAAGCTATTTCAGGGAGGATGTGAAGGGACAAACATCTTAGTAATAAGTCACTGTGCGAGGTGGAAGGAATGCTCCATCAACAACATAATGACCCTGCTTTCAACAGTGTTGGTTGAAGCTGATTACGAAGACATTATTAGTATCCCTGGATCCTTCTTAACACTGTCTTCTTCCCTTATCCCATACCCTTTTCCTCTCGAATGGCCAATGAAGTTTTATCCCTCTTTTATGATTTTCTCATAGGAAAAATCTGATGTCATACATTTTCACTGAAATGCATTACTTCTTTAAGTCTGATTTAGAATGGACATGTATTTCTCATATAAAATAACTTCAGACTTCCAGAGCCAAGTACTCTACTCATGCAGGCCACAATCGCAAAACCATAAATAAGATAGAAAAAAAATTTTTTCTTTGACTTCTTCTACAATGTTAAGACTAGGGTCTTAACTAACATTTATGTACATATTCCTCTCCTAAAAAAACACACTTTCCTTCCAATCTGTGGTGGCTGGGATTTTCCAAAGTTGAAATTTCGAATCAGGGAGGAGAATACTGGATAGCTCTCAATATCTTTCTTGTTTCTTCTATAGGGTTCACAAATGTGGTCTGAGGACATGTATGTCTGTTCTTGGATTAATTTATGTAATAAAAAGGTTATTGAGAGAGAAGCCATCTTGGTTTGCTCATCTATCTAGACTGTATCACATCTCACTGAAATGTCTGGTACAAGTCTACAATCCCTTTTCTCCAAATCTAAAATACAAAAACCCTGAAAAATTGAGAAGATTTTTGTAATTCATTTGGAGACAAAAACCTCACTTGGTCTGAATTACTTAGTAGCAAAAGCTGACTTTAACTGATGCAAATCCATTTATAGTATTTATTCCTTCTTCTTAGAGTGACTATTAATACATTTTACTGTAGTAATATGCTAATTATAAGGCAATGCCCCAGATCTCCGATGAATTATATCATATGCAATATAAGTATAAGTATATGCAATGTATAACTCTCAAAAATGCCCAGTATTATATATTACAGAACGGTCTGGTCTCAAATATTGTCAGACTCTGAGTGTCAGCTCTCAGAGTGCAGACCTCTGTTGACAGAAGATACAGCTATCTAATAAATTCTGATTTCTTTCTCACAGAATGGAAATGCTTCTAGTTTTTCTTATCTCCTTTAAATACGTATTGAACATAATAGATGCTCAATGAATATTGTTGACCAAATGATTTATTGTTGAGTAACATAGCTGAAGGCAAAGAAGATGAGGTATAAATGAATAAGTAGAAATGTGGGGACATAAAGATGTATTTTCAAGGTGAGAAATGCACAACCAATTTTCCAGGTGAATAAGGTTTGGAGGAGGTAGAATTTCAAAAGGTGAAGCTTCCAAACATAAAGACTTGAAAATATTAACAGAAAACCAAAATTGATTTTTGTTCATCCTGTGCTTAATATTAGTGCAGGATACCTGCGGTTTCTTAAATACTGTTTTCCTTATAGATTAAAAAATTGACATAAGTATTAACATTAGTTTACAAAAGAGATATCAATAATTTAAATCATTCAGCATTAGCAGATCAGCTGAATGCTATACATTCATTTAAGGCTCACAAAAAACCATATAAGGTGTAAGTATTGTATTTCCCATTTTACAGATGATGAAGTTTCTAGTTAAATCAAAAAATTTGCCTAGAGTAATTTAATAGTAAGGGTTGGAGCCAGCGCCCAATCTAAGCAGAGTCTAGATCCTAGGAAGGGTTACAGCCAGTGTTCAACCCAAGCAGAGTCCAGGTTAAGAAGAAAAAGTGGGCTGTCCTTTCAATAAGCACACAATATTGTGTAATATGCAATGTACTTTGTTCTCTCAGTAGGGCTTAGTTGAGAATTATCAGAAAGGCCCTTTTGGACATAAGCTATGTCATTAGGGAAGCATTCAGTTGCAATGAAGAATAGAAAGTCTGTTAACAGTTCTTAAACAAATGAGGACCTATGTTTCTCACTATAGGGGAAAGTTCTTTAAGGCAGCAGCTTCCCTCTGCCCTTCTCCTGTCTCCTTTTGACCTTTCTTCTTGGACAGAGCCATCCTGCAACCACAGTGCAAAGGCATGATGGTGACAGCCATCTGTTAAAATGACTGAACCGGAAGGGTAGAACCATCTCAGGTATTTGACGATACTGTGGAGCTACCATACCAACCTTGGGCTGCTGGACATGTTGTTACAGAAGGAAAATAAAACCTTTAAATGGCTTAAGCCATTACTTGATTGGGGTTTCTGTGGCTTGAAGCAGATGCATTCGTGATAGACATATAGGGAGTTACATTGTGCTCAAATGAGGAAAAATACATGGCTCTCCTTCCCACCTAGAGGTCAAGAAGACCAGGACTCCTCATTTTCTGCTTCTGACTCTGTGGTGAGACATCCAAATCTCGTTAGTCAGGGTTAGTCTCCCAGAGTTTTTAATGCTTTTTGGTTGAGATTGGCTTAGTGTGTCCCATTAGAGAGAACATGCTGTAAGGTGGTGTCCGGGATCCTGATTTTCCACTTTGGTTCCCACCACACCTTATTTGTTTATTAGGTCACAGGTATTTCTTCAAACCTATTCAAGCAGTGCAGTTACTGTGACAGCATTTCCCCAGCTCAAGTGCTGAATGTATCTGGAAGTGTCAAGCAAATATATTCATACAAATGAGGAGTATTTCCTAATATTTCAATTGACATACAAGCTGGTTACATATCTTCTCCATTAAAAAATAATATTAATCTCACCATGCAGAGATAACCACTGTTAATATTTAAGAGTATCACCTCTCAGATACATATAGAGACACACACACATTACACTCACACTCATATGCTTGAAATCTTAATGTATATTCAGCTTTATATCTTGCTACTGTTTCACCTTATGACATGAACAATTCTCTATTCTCCCTATATATTATAGTCTTTAAAACAGTATTTTTAGTGGCTGCTTCATATTGCATATTGCAAACTATGTTTTATTTTTAAAACTCACTGAGATGGATATTATAGTTGTTTTTATTATTTGGCCATTATAAAAAAATACTATAATGAACAACCTTATGTGTAAATTTTTTTACTTCTGTTAGCTCTGAATATTTTTTTTAAATGTTTGTTTATTTGCAGGGAGACAGTGAGTGCACAAGTGGGGGAAGAGCAGAGAGAGGGGGAGAGAAAACTCTTAAGCAGGCTTTGTGCTGTCAGCAGGACATGAACCCCTGAGACCCATGAATCATGAGACCATGAGCTGAGCCAAAATCAAGAGTTGGGTGCTTAACTGACTAAGCCACCCAGTGCTCGAGGTTCTGAATATTTTCTTAGAACCGATTACTAGAAATGAACCTTCTGGACTAGAGTTACAGTTATGTTCCCATATTGCCAAATGACCTCGAGAAGGACAGTACTGAGTTTTGATCCTGTTAGGAATGTGTATGCTGCTTTATGTGCTCACACTAGCTTCAGCACTTTCATCTAACTCTGACAAGTTAAAAAAAAAAAGAAAGTTTGAAGTCAGTTTCATAGGAAAAGAAAAGTCTTTAAATCTTACATCTCTTTAACTAGTGAGACAGAACATCTAATTCATGTTAATTTGTGGCTATGCTTTATTGCTCTTATGAATTATGTGGCTGTATTTTACTTGTAGATATTTAAATGACTTACATATTATTGATATAAATCCTTTCTTCTCTATTTATGAAAAATATATTCCTGGTAGAGATTGCTGGTATTTCCCGAAAGTGACATAACTGTGGCATTGCTGTGATACTCCTATAAACACAGTAAATAGTAAACCTTGGGCAATTGACCAGGAAGCATCAGCATCTGGTATTCTAGCTTGGATTTGGAAGATGTTACACTCTTGGTATTAATATTTCTAAACAGCATATGTCTCCTTTGCTCAGCTTTCTTCACAAATGACATGTACTTAGAGTGGGGGTCCATAGATTTTCTTGTCATATACGTACTGTGAACAGTATACTTTGAAGTCTCTATTCCCTGATGCATGCTTCATCTGTCCCTGACTTGTAGCTCTGTAATCCCTCAACAGTATTTCCCCAAATCCTTGACTCTGAATGCATATGTTACACTGGACATTGTGTATCCCTTTTTGAAACTGAAATATTTCTATCTCTTTTCTTCAGCTACTTTGAAAGTGGTGCCATTTATGTAGAAATGATCACAATGATACGCTTTAGGCATTTCTTTAAATCTGTTTTCACTCTTATGTGGATCCTGAGAAACTTAACAGAAGACCATGGGGGAGGGGAAGGGAAAAAAAAAGTCAGAGAGGGAGAGAGCCAAACCATAAAAAGACTCTTAAAAACTGAGAAGAATCTGAGGGTTGATGGGGGGTAGGAGGGAGGGGAGGGTGGGTGATGGGTATTGAGGAGGGCACCTGTTGGGATGAGCATTGGGTGTTGTATGGAAACCAATTTGACAATAAATTTCATACGAAAATTAAAAAAAAACTGTTTGCTACTTTAATTTCCCTGAAGTTAAAACAGTCTTGTGTAGGAATAGAGTATGCCATAGTTTTATTATAGTCACATATTATAAATTAGATAATTCTTAAATACCTTGCTTCTCTTAAACCTACCACTTTAATCATCCCTTTGTTCTCATGGAAAGATTCTAGAATTCCTGGAGACCTTGCTTCAAATGGATCCTTTTTAAGAAAGGAACTGTTCTCTAGAGTTTTCACCTTTTCTAGTACTGGTGCATCTGCTTCTTATTCCCCCAGACTAGCTCTATAGTCTAAGATTCCTCATTGGGAAACCAGAAACTGATGATGTCATGTCTGAGAATTTCACTATGCAGCATTTACAGTGGGAAGGAAAGTACATTTTCCCCCTAGTATGTCTCTGAGTAAAACACCATACTATCTCTCAAACTCTCCCAAAATAAATGTGTTCTGTGTCTGATTGTTGCTTTAACAAAAGCTGTATAGGACTACTATGAGCCAGTCCTCTAACCTGGCAGATAACTAAGTCAGACCTATTATATTTCAAAATTAAAACAAGGGGTAGACTCAAAGGAAGATTTCTGTTTTATTTTTAATGTTTATTTAGTTTTGAGAGAGAGATAGAGAAAACACGAACAGGGAAGGTGCAGAGAGAGAGGGAGACAAAGAATCCAAAGCAGGCTCCAGGTTCTGAGCTGTCAGCACAGACCCTGACATGGGGCTCGAACGCACCAACCATAAGATCATGATCTGAGCTGAAGTCGCATGCCTAACCAATTGAGCCACCCAGACACTCCTAGAAGATTCCTGTTGTTAAGGTTTGAGTAAGGTCAACTGCAACAAGGAAAAATTTCTGGTTAGTGTATGAACAATATAAGTAAGATCAATGAGGGAATGTTTACTTTGATTACAACGCCCTTCCTTTGGTTGCAGTCTCAGTGTTTCCATGAACTTAAAGCCCTTAACAGTTAGTATCTCATTAATTTTTTTTCCGAGACAGTCTCTTGGGACAGTTAATATTTGGAGTCAGTAATAGACTTATGTTAGCTAGGATTTATGAAGCTTGGATTAAGTCCTACCATGGCTTACACTGGCTCAGAACCTTCATATAACTTAGAAAAGCCCCTTAGCTGGTGGGCATAGGGTTTAACAAGCAATGGTATCTTTGTACAGACTTAAAAAGGTGCTCCCCCCAAAAAAAATAAATGTAAACAGATTAAAAGTCTAAGTGATACCTGGAACCATAAAACTCCTAAAAGAAAACATAAACAGTACTCTTTTAGACCTAGGCCTTAGCAATATATATATGGATATGTCTCCTGAGCCAAGGGAAACAAAATAAAAAATAAGCTATCAGAACTACACTAAAATAAAAGCTTTTGCATAGCAAAGGAAACCACCAACAAAACAAAAAGGCAACCTACTAAATGGGAGAAGATATTTGCAAATGATCTATCTTAAAAGTGTTAATAGCTAAAATGTATAAAGAACTTGTACAACTCAACCTAAAAAAATAAACTGATTAAAACAACAGGCAGAGAAACTGAACAGGCATTTTTGCAAAGAAGACATACAGAGAGCAAATGGACACATGAAAAGATATTTAACATCACTCATCGTCAGGGAAATGCAACTCAAAACCACAATGAGATACCACCTCACACCTGTGAGAATGGCTAGTATCAAAAAGATAAGAAATAACAACTGTTGGTGAGGATGTAAAGAAAAGGGAACCCTTGTGCACTGTTGCTGTGAATGTAAATTGGTGCAACTATTGTGGAAAACAGTACTGAGGTTGCTAAAAAATTAAAAGTAGAAATACTGTATGACCCAGTAATTCCCTACTGGGTATTTACCCAAAGAAAATAAAAACACTAATTCGAAAAGACATATGCACCCCTATGTTGATTGTAGCATTATTTACAATAGCCAAGATGTGGAAGCAATCCAAATGACCATAAATAGATGACTAGATAAAGAAGATATAATGTGTATACACACACACACACACACACACACACACACACACACACACACGGAGGAATATTACTTAGCCATAAAAAGAATGAGATCTTGCCATTTGTAACAACATGGATGGACCCATTAGCTAAGTGAGATAAGTCAGTCAAAGAAAGATAAATACCATATGATTTCACTTACATGCGGAATCTAAACAAACAAAACACACAAACAAAAAACAGAAACAGACTCATTAGTATAGAGAACAACTGGTGGACATCAGAGGGGAGGGGGATTAAGGTGTACATACTTTCAGTGACAAAATAAATCATGGAGATGAAACGTAGAGCATAGAAAAAATAGTAATAGTGTAGTAACATTGTATGTACCTAAGTACACTTAGCTTGTGATCAGCACTGCATAATGTACAGAATTGTGGAATCACTACTGTGTGCACCTGAAACTAATATAAGATTCTATTATATTTCATTTATATTTTGAAAAATTTTTAAATCATAAATAAATGGCATAAACACACAAATAAATGCATAAATAAGGTGCTGCCTCTTCCTCTGGGAAGGTCAATCCCATACCCATGCTTGGGCTTTGGGAGTGGCATATGGCTGGATCGTATCTTGCTTCCTCAGCAAGATACCTTTGTTCGTGCTACGACCAACACATCCACACACAGTGTGAAATGCTTTATGCAGATTAATTCAATTTTGAGGGCAAGAGCTCCACAGTTTGAGAACTACTACTGGAAGCACAGTGAGCTTAAGAAACTTACTGAAGGGGAGAAGGTGTGGCAAGGGACAGTGAATGGGACTTCCTAGCTTCCTGACAGCACCCCAGGTGGGCTGAGAACTTACTCTGCAGGAGGAGAAAATTGCCTTCCATGAATTCAGAAAGCCTAACTATTGGTATGAGACAATGAACAGAGCCCCTAGAAGTGCCTCCCAGCTCAGGCCCAGAGTTTAAAGCCATGGGAGGGAAAGAAGGGTTTGTGACAAACTAGGAAAGCAAGCCTAATAAGGGAGGTGTAACAACAGTTACCAAAAGCCTCAGCAAGAGGATGGTGAGACATTCAGATTACTCAGGGTTGTGTCACCTGGAGCCATCTTTTCCTTTAGATACATTGATGTACCCAGACCTGATAAGATGAAGATTTGAGGAGCATAAGTTGTAACGCTTAAGTCATCCATAGGTTCCAAAGTCACCCAGCATGATTTAGTGCCATCAGAAAGGATGGTGAGCAAGGGAAAGAATGGGGAAGGAGTGCTGAGGACCATGCTGGGGATCAAAGGATGTCAGAGGGGCAACCGCAGCACCAGAGTGCCACACAGCAACAGCAGCTAGGATGGGGATGAGTGACTATTGCGGTAAGGCAATAAGCATGGAGGCACCAGTGGAGGGGTGACATGGTTGGTACACTCCAGGAGAACAGATGTCCACAGGTCCCTGCCACAGGCCTGCTTGAGTGTTCAGAGCTAAAGACTTCAGAGTGCTGTCTACATGCTCTGTTTGAATACTTCTTTTTTCTCCTGGAAATAAGTGACAGCCGAGGAGACATAGACTCTGGTAAAATAGAAGGATTTGTACAAACCATAAAAAAGGGGATGAACATCTTCAGGAAGTAGAGATAACTCAAGCAAAAGAGAGTGAGCTGAGTGTGTTCAAGAGCCACACCCATTGGCTAAAGCAAAAATCCTGTCCTGTAAGGACAATGAGAGTCAAGACTGAAGGTAGGTGGGAGCCACGTTGCGGATGGAAGAGAATTCACATTTTTTTGAACATCTTTTATTTACTGGGCAAATTAATATACATGAGGTCATTCCATTCTTACCATAGCCACCGTTTTTTATGGTTTTTATTTATAACTGTAATTCCCATTTTACTGGTAAGGAAAATGAATTTCAGGGAAGTTAAGTAACTCACCTACTGTTAGGGGTAGATCAGGGATTTGAACCCAAATTTATCTGATTCCAAACCCAAGCACTTTTTATTACCCCATGCTGTCAGGTTTTAACAAGTGGGTTATTGAGAAATACGACAAAATTAATGTCTAAGGAAGATTAAAATAGCTACGATGAGTACAATGGACTGAAGCAGAGAGACTAGAGACAGTGAACATTTTTAGGAAGTAATCCTTAAGTAGAGCCTAGGCTAGACTGGAGGCAAAAGAAAATAACAGGCCTAAGAGAAGTTCCAAAAGAAGAGTTAGTGAGATTTGGTATCTGGCTAAATAACAGATGAAGGAAAGGGAAGAGCCAGGTAGAACAGTGAGACAAACACTCAGTAGTGCTTTAGGAAACTAAGCATTAGGCTCTGTTGCTTGTGAACAAATGTGAATTGGAAAAAACAGGACCTTTTTCAACTCCATATTTTTGTTTGAGAAGTAAAGGGATTGGATTAGGTATGCTTTCAAGACTTCATCCAGCTCTCAAATTCTATGCATCTCTGACACAAAGATGACTCAAAGATCATGAGCCTGTCTGGTTGGAAGAGCATCCCTTCATCAAAGGAAAGAATATCATTTCACTGATGGAATTACACGAATAGGAAAGGGGAAAGTTATGGTTTTGAATGAAAAATTCATTTTTTCAGCCTTGCATTTGACCTTCAGCCCAGATGCACCCTTGATCTTCACCAGATTCCCTGTGACAAAGATCCAACCCTCCTCCTTTACCAACCTTTCATCTTCCGGCCACGGCCCCACATTCCAATCCCTAGTTCCCCACCTTGTGCTGATACTACACTGAGTAATCTCTCTTGGTTCTGCAGCTTCTGTAGTTACACTAGAGTCTATAGTTGCCCATTTATCTACTATTTCTTCTTAAGAGGAGAGAAAGGCAATACCAAGAAATTCTTTCACATAGAGTATTTGCTGAAGAAATACTTCTGGTTTGACATTAAAAAAACAAAAAAACAAAAAAACAAAAAAAAAAAAAACTGTGTATCTTGGAGTCATCCACGCAGTAAAATCCAGAGTAGGTGTGGAGTATATGCAGTGTTTATAATTGCCTTTAAGCAAGACACAACACATGGAAATTTAAAATGAAAAAATTGATGAATTAGGGAAACCTGTACCTTCTTGGGAAAAGCTTTTCAGTAGAGACTCTCTTAAACAGTGAAATTCTTTAAAAGATTTAAAATATAACTATAAAAATGATACTAAGATGAATGTTTTTAGGTCTTCACACAGGGGGTAACATGAGGTATACTTGAGAATGGAAAGAAACTACTGTAATCATGTTAGCAGTCTCTCTAAAACAATGCTTAAAGAGAACCAAATGTTCCAAAATTTTTGCTGACTCAAAAGGGCAACATGAAATATGGTAATAAGCTCTTCCCAAACCTTCTAGTTTGAACAAGATTTGCAAAACAGAGGAGTGTTGGTCACCAACATGAGTCCTTAGACATCTCTTGACAAAGACATTTTCTTGAATGATTCAGATTCCACTCCAGACCAAAGAGCTTCAGTTTTCACCATATCCTTGTAAAGCAGGACTACGAGGCAGGGTTGCACCCTTCAGTTAGACTGAGTTAGGAGCTGGCTTTTCATACGTCTTCAGGCATTCCAGGTAAGACCTCTTCCAGTCATACCTGTCAGACCTGACATTCCGCCATTAGAAATTTTGGTGTTAAGGAATTTTGATTCCACAAATACTGGTTAAGTGCAAATACATGATCTGGATGACAAAACAGATCTGGTATCAATTCCTGCCTCTACCACATAGTACCTTTGGAGCTGTAGGCCATCTGCATAATCCCTTTGTGTCCCTCTTAACTTCACAAATTTGCTCTGGTAGGGCTTTCCTATAATGAAGCCTGATAGAACTATTTAATTTTCAGATAGAGCAATCAATATTACCTAATTTTCAGGGAATCACAGAGTTGGAGATGAATGTCTAGAAAATGCTCTTACACTATGTAAGTGACTGATCACACAGAGACAAGACAAATGTACCCAAGGTCAAATAATGGCAAGGCAAAGGCCAGGTCTTTGAACTGTGATTCAACAAATACATCATGTGCTGAGCACATCAGTTGGGGAAGGACAGAGGTGCTGTGCAGAGTACTCAGGCCACTGTCAACACTGAGGAAGTCTTAAGCAAGCACAATAAAATTAATATAAGAGAATGTCAAAAGGGCAGGGGATATTAAAACTAGAACTTCTGATATTGAGATAAGTGTTCCCATTAGCTAAACTAAGGTCAGAAGAAGAGTTAAAAAGATGCTAACTTACATGCCAGCATCTCACAAATCTGCTTTTCTTGGGATCTATTTTGAAAGGGGTCCTCTTGGAGGGTTTGGATGTAACTTTGCATGGTACAGCAATCACCTTATTTAGTGATTAAAACAGATGCTTTATTCTGAATCATTTTGGCAGAAGGGGTAATAGCAAGGTTGCAAGACACTAGTGTTGTATAACTTCTTTTTCCCTAACATATCCACACCCACAATGGCCACTCTCACCTTGGTCACTGAGTTACTTTATCGTTGCCTCATGCACATGATTTTCTTGGCAGCAAAGAAAGGAGAAGGGAGTGGAAACAGAGGAAGAAGGGGAAAAGAATGAAGAGCTGGTTCTTTCCCTGCTGCAGGCATTATCTTATTTCCTCACTGAAGTCAGTGACTGCCTGCACAGGCAGGCAAAGCTGAAGCCTCCTGGCTAGGTAGGGCTCCTAAGCTTGCCAAAGTCAAACCATGAGGATATTAGCTAGTTTCCCCTTCCTGACTCTAAAAGAAACCATCCTCAGGGAACCGTGTTATTTCTAAGAGCTTTTAAAAGCTGTTCTCCCTGGTTTTGTGTTTTGTAGTGTGGACTGGGGGAACTATTTCCATGGCAATTTCCCCCATGATAAACTGATTATAAGTTTTCACCCTGAACGCAATGGCCATGTTTTGCCAAACTAGAAATGCCCATTTCTCTTCTGTCCCTGTTTGCCAAATGCTAGGCACTGCCTTTGGTAGTGCACTTGATTTAATAATCTTACCTGACTTCTTTTAACTCACGTGCTGTTGAAATGGTTAGGCTCCTATTCATGAAGCCATATAGAATCCATATTTTTAAAAGGCCGTTCCCTGAAGTAGATAATCATCTTTCCAGTAAAACACTGTGTCAAGCTGTAAAGTGATGATTACCCTTGGGTGGGGCTTTGGTAGTTCTAGTTGGCAGATAGTCTGTTCTCAGTCAACATAACACTACACAAGAAGCCTTATTTTCACCAGCAAATTAATTGTTCAAACCCCTTCAAGTCATTAAAAACTAAAGGAAAATAAAATGTGGCATTTTCTAATGTGGTGAATCATAGTACATTTGTACCTTCTTATGCCAAACCCAGGTAGTCAGTGTTTGCAATCTGACAGTAACTGCAGACACTTTCATGCAAATGGAGATCTTGGAGATGTCATTAGATGAAAGACGCAAAAAAGAATATATGTCATAAAAAAGTCATACACTACCTTGTTCTGCAGATTTGAAATTTATAACCCAACTCTTAGATTTCATGAATATAAGCAGTTTCCCTTTGTTAGATTCACATTATTTTGAATTTGTGATATTGAACATCAAGGGCAATTAATGGTTTATAGCAGACCAATGAAAAATTTAAAGAATGAATATATGTTAGATAAGAAATATTTTGATGAAATTCAAGCACAAATCCATACAGGCTTTTTGTTGTTGCTTGTTTGTTTGTTTGGGGGGGGGGGGTCAGGTAGAGAATGAGAAACACTTGTGGCCATTATGCACCTAAAGGTGCATAGTTTCAGCCAGGTGTATGTACTTATTTTTATAAAACACATTTTTAAGGGTTCTAGACCTATATATTTATAAAATAGAATTGTATCCATGTCACATCCTTTCCCCCTGATATTTCAGCACTAAGGTATTTGTAACATTTTTAATGTTTCATGTCTCGACACGTCTCTTTACTCAGGTACAGTTTTGCAGTGACAATCTATTTACAACTTATAAGGTTTTGTGATTTGTAAATGTTTAAATTTCATTTAGACAAGCAAATGAAGACTGTATCTTATTCTCTAGAGTCACAATAACTATAATGGGCTGTATTTCCTCTTAGTGTCTAAAAGATGTATGAGAAGTGTGTTTCCAGCAGTCCTTAGATGTCTGCATGTCTGCCTGGGTCAATGACCCAATTGCCATCTTGTGGCTGAGTGGGCAAGATGAGCTCATCCACAACGGTATCCTCCAGACAACCAAATGCAGAAATATACACAGAAGAATGCCCAATTTGGGGACTACTTGTCAAAGGCTTTCTCCCAGGAATTATTCCTAGAACAGTGGAAATGTTTCTGCAGCTCTCATAGAATATATTTTCTCCTCTACCAGTGGCCAATGCTCATCATATAAGTCAGACTTTTAGGCAGCCAAGAGAACTTACAACACTAAGTGTCTCCTCTATCTGTATGCAAAGAAAAAATAGTGCTAAGAATTTCTAGTACTAGATAATTAAGTTGATGATTTGAATGGATCACATTCTAAATGAAGAAATTGGGGAAGGGGATCTTGTAAACAACCTGGAATACCTTCATGGAGACAAAACTATAAAGAAATGTATTGACATCCATTGTTTAGAGACCTGTAGTCTTCCAAGAACATGGCAGTTGTTCAGTTTAGTGCCCTTAAATCTATGATGTTCTCTTAGCTTGAGCAAACAGGCCTCAAAAGTAGCCTAATGGGATTACCTAAGTCACACTGAGAGTCTAAAGAAAAAGCTACTGGATTATGTAAAGAGGTTTTATAAAACTAATTATTCTGCTGTATTTTTTATTTTCTTTAGAGGCAATTTAAGCTTTAGGAGTAGGCAGCAAGGTTTGCATACATTTCAAATTGCCATTTGATAACAAAGGAACATAAAATCACTTAAATTCCAAAGATTTCCTCTAAGACTTGAGTGCAGGGACCGGTAAATGAGCAGTATCTGAACATAAAACTGAAACACAACTTAGTAAAACAGTTGATGCTGGGTTGGATTCAGGTTAGTGGTCTCATAAGAATCAGGATGTTTATCTCCAACTTATAATTCCTACCTTTTCATTCAGGGCAATTCTGGGTCACTTCTAGCAGTCTGGCTGGCACACAAATAAAGAGCCAAGAAATAGTTTTAATTACTTGCCCCAAGTAAGGAGTTTATTTTCTATGACTACACCACATATAAAGAAAAACAAACAGCTTAAGAAAAATAGATTTGGCAAAACAAATTTTCTAACAAGTAATGAACAAAAGACAAGAGTCTGCCTTTTCTTTCTGTAGGTTCTTACTGTTACCTGAAATTTCTACATCTGTAAAAGTCACTCTCCTCTTACCCTCCATCTTCACCTCTATGCTGGATTCTCAAATGTGACTGCCACCCCAGCAGCAGTGCCATTCTGGGATCTTGCTCTTGGCCAGACACACAGTGACACTAATTTTGGGAACAGTGAGTATGAGCCAAGAGGGAGTGAGAGAGAAGGACCTTGCAAGGAAAAAAGGGGAAATGGGGCAAAACAAATCAAATCTGTTCTCTGTCCTCTTCCTCATACATCTGTCCATACAATATCCCTGGCATAAAATTCTACGACTTGAACATACATAAGTATTTATTTACTGATGTAGTTTAAAACTTTTCAATAGTTTTCATGTTGCTTGACAGGAAACACAAAGACAAATGACACCTCGTGCTGGCCAATAAGCTCATAGAAATTTTGATGATCAGTCCTCTCAATTCCTGTTCGTAAGCCCTATATCCGTGACTCTCAGAATTTGGGGCGAGTCCAGTTCTAGGGGAGAAATCCTGTTATGGAGAAGAAAGCCATTTTTTTCCTTTTCATACTTGTTCTAAGTTGGAGCTTGGGCCCCGCTGTATTGGAGAGACACCCACCTGCTACCTTTAGATTGTTTTTGGTGACCTGATGAGAGGGAAAGGAATTTGCTGAGCCATGCTTGAGGAGGAATCTGCAGTCAGAGCAGGAGACAGAGAAAGCCAGGAGAGCCAGAGGAAAGGGGTGGTTCTAGTCCCTTCTTCAGGAAGAGATACATAAAAGTCCTCCCTTGTGCCCTGGTTCCCGCTCCCTGATCCTCTCCTCTGTGATAAATCCTCTCCATGCTCTGAGCCAACCCCTAAGAATGCCACCTGCTGTAGGAATCTGTGAGAGTCAGACAGCAGAGGTCCACACCCAGGGTAGACTATCCTACCATCCAGGGCAGTCACGGTTTGACAGAGCCCAAGGCTTGGGCGCCAATCCTGGCTCTCTCTAAAACAGTCTGTGATCTCAGACTTACCACTTGGGCCTGTTTCTGAGATATAACTAACTTAGAAAATTTAGGATTGTTTGGGGTATCATATCAACATACAACCTGTGAGAGTACTTAGCACATAAAAACTATTCAGTAGGTATTTGTTTTGAACTAAGGGATGACTGGCCAGAACCCACACCCAGCCTGCAACTGGAGGGAAGAAACGGCTCTGGGCTTGGTGACAAGGTCAGGTGACACTCATCACTCTACTACACGAACAGGCCAGTGGGCAAGGACTAGGGCCACATACCAAAGGGTCAGAGAGGTTAAGGGGCCACCCCGAAATTGATGGGCAAACTCTCCATGGTGTTACATCCTCTGAATCAGTGTTTCTCTTCACTACCATGACAAGTTAGATAGGATATAGTTAATTCCATTCCATGCTTCTTCCCAGTTCCTAACCCACATCAAGGAAAATGTAAGACATGTATGTCTTATTCACAATGCAACATGTTTTCTAAGGAAATTGTGGCATGGTATTTGTCAAATAAATTTATAAATTCACCAAACATGTAGTTGAAACACTAGTGTGTCAACAGTACAAATGGAAAAAGTAGGGGCCATGACCTGGATGATTGTTTGTTTTGTCTTCCACAATCTGGTCTAAGCACATATCAGAGAATCCATGCTTCTCTTCAGAACAAATAGTTCTATTGGAAAGATCAATTCCTGGCAGGAGTCAGAGAGCATGCAGAGCCTTAACACTCTGGAAACAGTTCTTTAATTCAATGATTGGCACAGGTAAGTTTTTCCTGAAATTGCTCAAAGTGTGCTGATCCCCTGAATAAAACGGTGCAGTTAACTTGGGATTTCAACAGCTCCTCAGTGGGGATCTATTGACACACCTGATTTGTATCAAGGGTGTCTTTTTTCAAACAATCAAGGGTGATTTTACCTGATGTCTTATTAGCCCACAATAAATGTTGATGACTCTTCTTAAAAAATAAGACCCCTTTGATCTTTCAATGAATATAATAGATTACATTAATCTGCCTATTCTCAAATTAGCATAAACTGCAAATATGGCTATAATCCAATCAATCAAATCAGCAAATATTTATTGAGCACCAAGCATGGTCGTAAGCATGAAAACAGAACAGTGAACAAGACCAAAGAGTCCCTTGCCTTGTTGGAGCATACAGCCAAGTGAGGAAGACAAGCAGTGAGCAAGGAATAATCACTGTAATAATAGCCATCAATGTAGAAGGCAGCCTGCTATGGGCACGTGTGGCAGAAATTTACCTGCTGGAGTATAGGAAAGGTATCCCGTAGGAAAACTGAGATCTGAAAACAAGTGTTAGCCAGGCAATGAGGAGGGGGATAAAGAGTTTTTTTTTTTTCTTAAGTATTTTAACATACATTAGCATGAAGATCATACAATCAAGTTTTCCTTTATAAAAACTATCTTTCTATGATATTGAGAATGAATTACAGAAACTGCAAGAGTGATTACAGGAAGAATAATTAGGAAGATATCACTACAGCCAAGAAGAGAAAAGACAGTGAACATGAATAGAGATGTACACATATGGAAGTAAAAGGGATGTGACTTGCTGCTCACATCCTTGGTGCCTCCCAGGCAGGCCCTTCGAGGCAAATCGGGGATTACATCCAGCAGTCTGCGCATCACAAAAATGCAGTAGCAAGTTCATGGTTATTTAGTTATTTTATTAATGTACTAGACAATAAAGTTGCTTAAAACAGAACTCAGAAATTTCCTTGCAATTTGGGGCAAAAGTGACCATTTTGGCTGTCCGCATTGATAGAACTGAGTGCTGAATCTATACCTTATTTGATGATGAATACATAGTTTTGATAATTGAATAAACACTAAATATGTCAAACATCCAGTTTTGAAATTTCAAAGCAGATCCAAACCATATGATTTGCAGGTGGAAGGACATCTTAAGTCAAATGTAAACTCTATACACATATACGTATCTACATATAGCACAGCATGAGAATTATTTCTGTCTTGACTTTTTAAAAAATTGCCTTTTTTAGTAAATCCAAGAAGCAGATTATAGTGCTAAGTGCCAGGCTTTGGAATCAGACTTGGATTCAAATCCCAGCGCTACCACTTATTGGGTCCTTTGGGGAAGTTAACTTCTCCGTGTTTCATTTTCCTGCAATGATCCAGGTCTATTATGATTTTGAAGATGATTCTCCACAGTCACAGTTTCCCTCCCAATTCACTTCTCTGCTTTTAGCACTGTCCTTGGGTAGAATAGAGTGTCACATTTAGTGTTCTCTGGTTATTCCTCTCCTGTCACGCAGAGTGAATATTTCTTGCTTCTGATCTCTGGCTAGTTGCTTGTTAGCAAAAGTTTGTCTCTCAAGGTCAATACCTAAAGCAATAGGATCGGCCATTTTATGGAACAGATGCTCCAGGACATATATGGTAAGGCTAATTATTAAATCTTAGTTTCAGGCATAATTGTGCTTGGGAAGGTATGGAGGAGTGTCACCTGGTTTGGGGTTTACATCACTTCCTGAATTGCTGTGTCTTCCTATTCTGTGCCTGTGCCTGAACCAGACACGTTGCAGTCCAAAGACAAAAAGCCTGAAATTCCAACAGCTTATCCCTCCTATTTTACAGTGACCTTCTCTAAATTCTATCACTAGCCAAGCAAAATGGGAAGCTTTCATATGACATTCTGAAAAACATCCTTGAGTAAGATTAAAGGCTAGTTTCTATTAAGGACATACACATAATTTGTATCTTCCATAATCCCATGTTCATCCTTTTCTTCTTATCTCCTATATTGCCTAAATTAACATTAATCTTCTTCCAGTAAGTTACATGAATAATTAGAAAAATTCAAAAATATTTGAGTTTTTCATGCCTTGCAAATTAATGGTACTGATAAACAAAGCTCATCTTTTTAGAGTAATCATACTTTATGCTTTATTCATGTTTTTCAAGAAGCTGATTTCAAGTTTCATGGCTGAAATTTTACGGCTGGTCTAGAACAAACCACATTCTAGAAGACTAACTCAAAAACTAATCATTTTATTACCCTCACCAAAGAAAGCAAACACAGGTACAAAAGAAAAATAAAATTTCCATAATCTACTCATCTGAACGAGTGAAGTCATCAATGGCAGGAATGAAATGCTGTCTATTAAAGGCAGGTCTCTACCTTACATACTCACCTCCCAGTTTTGACTTTTATAAACTCTAGTTTGTTCCAATCCATTATTGTTACACCATTCTAAGTTTTACATTTTAATCCTGTTTACAAAAAAAAAAATAAAAAAAGGATGTGAGTGCTTTCTTTTCTTTTTTTTTTTTTAGAGAGCTAGTCAGCCAGCGAGCAGGTGCCTGAGTGGGGGAGGGGCAGAAGGGGGGGAAAGACAGAAAGAGAGAGAGAGAGAGAGACAGAAACAGAATATCTTAAGCAGGCTCCACACTCAGTGTGGAGCATGATTCGGAGCTCAATCCCATGACCCTGGGATCATGACCTGAGCCAAAATCAAGAGTTGGATGCTTAACTGACTGAGCCACCCAGGCCCTTCTGTATATTAAAAAAAAATTTTTTTTTAAGTTTATTTATTTTAAGAGAGCAAGGGAGAATTAACAGGAGGGGGCGCTGACAGAGGGGGAGAGAGAATCCAAGTAGGCTCCGTGCTGTCAGCGCAGAGCCCCTTGTGTGGCTCAATCTCACAAACTGTGAGATCATGACTTGAGCCAAAATCAAGAGTCAGATGCCTAAATGACTGAGTCACCCAGGTGCCTCTGTAACTATATTTTTTAAGGTAAAGTGCATAGTTTCTTTGCTCACCACTAGTTCTTCATCAACTATGTCATGTGAGAGTTTTCAATTTTATTCATCTTTTAGGCTGCATTTTGGAAGTATCTTTTAGGGTCTTTGCGAGTAAAGTCCTTCTGCTGCTACATAAATGAAGTGCAACTTGACTGGATATAAGATTTTCAGATCTTAATCTTTTCTTCTCAAAACTCTAAATATGCATCTATTGTTTGCATTATTTGGGGCATCGGATGTATCTGATGTTCTTTATGAGATATCTCTATTTAATTTTCCCTTTGACATAATGGACTGTCCTTTCAACACAATTCTTTCTTCAGATTGGGAGGTGGGATTCTACTATAGTTTTAAGAATTATTTGCATGCCATTTATTCTAATATCTTTTTTAGAAAAATTATTTTAATCTTGTATTTTGTCTGTTCTCTCTCTCTATCATATTCTCTCTGATACTCTCATTTCTTTATGTTCTTTCCTCTAAAACGTGATGGTTTTCCACACAGTATTTATTAACAACTCAATTTTATGCAAATAGACTGTGGTTTTTGACACTATTTTAATTCTGCAGTGGCTTTACTCTTTAAAACTTTACCTTTAGTCAGGGGGCTTGGGTAGCTCAGCCAGTTGAGCGTGTGACTTTGGCTCAGGTCATGACCTCACGGTCCATGAGTTCGAGCCCCACGTTGAGCTCTGTGCTGTCAGTTCAGAGCCTGGAGCCTGCTTCGGATTCTGTGTCTCCCTCTCTCTCTGACCCTCCCCTTCTTACTCTCTCTCAAAAAATGAGTAAATGTTAAAAAAATTTTTTTTAAACTTTACCTTAGCTCTATCAGCCATCTCCTTATTTCAAGCCCCCCTCCCACTTTTTTATCATTTTTTCTTTTCACAGTACCATATTTTCTTTAATATTTTTGGAAAAAATCAAAGCATTTTCTACGTAAACAATTACTTCTGTTTCCTGGAGTAAATCTTTAGACATATACTCTTTACCTGGTCCTTCCAGGCCATATTCATGTCCTTGCAAGTTGTAGAAGCTCTTCAAATCACAATGGTGGTGTTTATTAATTATTCTGGTTACCCATTCTTAAATGAGGACCAGCCTGTCTGGGCTATTAGGTAGGTACACCAAAAGAATCTGTGCCAATTCTCCTTGGGTTTCTTCCTGTTTGTTTTTCTTTTCTTAACTTCTATATATCCCTTTTAGAAGTTAATCTGCAATGCTGAATGACAATTAAGAGGAAACAAATCATGTAACTATTTCAAAACTTGGGTGTCAGTAGCTAGAAGAGACAGTCAGTGGGGATGGAGTGTAGAGTCTCAGGAGGGCAATTTTTCTCTGTACGGTTTTCTTTCTTTGTTGGTGCCACTGCACCATGGACCAGCTTTCTACCTCTCTCAATTTGGTCTAATCTCTACTCCCGATAAAAAGTGTGGTTATGTCCTTGTGCATTTCCTTCAAGAAGCTGTAGACGTCTAGCCGAAGGGGTACATTCTATTCCATACCAGGGATGCCTCTAGCTTTAAAAGTGTTCCTCCCAGGTCAAGGTTAACTGGCCGCAGTGACAGGAAGTTCAGGCACAGGGAAGCAATGGCCTTGCTCTCTCTCCAGCAAAAACTGTTTCTGGTTGCTCTTTACCTGCAGCAGCTCTGAGTAAAATGAACCTCATCTTTCAATATGACAGCATTCCCTCTAGCTTTTCCCCCTTTAGGTTAGGAGATTCCTCTTCATTTCTGAAAGTGCTGTCTCATGGTGGAGTCAGTTCCTAAAGCCGGGAAGCTGGATTTTGAAAACTCCATACTACTCTGAAGGGGTCTGCTGGGTAGAGCTGCCACTTTCTCTCAAAGCCCTGCTCGAGATTCAGCCTGCTCTTCAACCATGGTGACCAGAGGCTCCTCTTAATAGCCACACCTGATTTTTCAGAGTGTTCCAGGACTCAGCCAAGTCCTCCGACATAAGGCTTTCTGGAATATTCTTCCAGGGCTTCCATTTCCAGGGCTTCCTTTACTTACTCTGCAATGGTGCTCCATTCCCTTGGGAAGAAGATTTGTGAATCAGTCTTTAATACTGTTGTAAATCCACTATATCAAACCAAGATTCCTCAAATTTTGTGGTAAGGGGTTATCACAGTTCCTTAATTCAAATTCTGATGAAAGTCTTCATTTTTAAAAATTTTCTTTGGCCCTTTTTAGTTGGAAGCTTCCTTGTAGTATAATCTTGTCAGGGATTGTAAACATTCTTATATCATGATCTTTAAAGAATTCATATATTCGTCCAGTAAAACATTTTAACAAGTTTTATTAACCAAAGAATTCAATGCTGTATTTACTAATTTTAGGTAATTTCAAAGTTGAGAAGCTGTTGCATAAGTAACACAAGTTTGAAGCAACTATTATGGCTATCTTATTCTCTTTTATGAGAGATCTGTAATCTAGTTACTAAGGTCAAGCCACAGTGTTCTTTGGTAACCTGGCCAACACTCCAGCCCAAGTGTCCTGACATATTTTCTGTTTGTTTTTCCACTATGATCTGGCCTCAAAGCCTTTGGCTAAGATCAAATATGCATACATTCCCTCTAGATAAAAAGGAAAGTATCTATTTTGGCAATATCTTAATTACAAACTTAGTAACTTTTTTTAAATTACAGTAAATTCAAAACTATCCTTATATTACTATTTCTAATAACATGATGGACTAATACAAAATAATAGAATAATAAGACCTAAATGACCTGATTATGCCTTGCTCTCTAAGGTGATGAACAGGGATGGTCCTCTAACAAAGGTGGATTTTTTGGGCAACAGCATTAATGTACAGCATATTAATTCTTGCCTGATTTCTACATTTGGTGCTATTTAGCTGCCTCCCCTGAGGCTTCTTGGCCAGGTGTTTAAGCATTAGAGCTGTAATCTATGGCTAAGCCAAAGGCATGATCTTTGGCCATGACAGTGATACTTGCAGCCACAGTATCCCATGTGCCAGTTGTCTAAATGGAGTTTACTTTCTGAAGACATCTGCTTATCTGTCACCTGACTGTTTTTGTGTGAAACTTCTGTGCCTGCTGCTGGTCTATGGCTTGGCTGAGGTACCACACTGCAGTCAAACCTATTTGCAGAGAAAATACTCTGAAATGATACATTTTATAACCTTATTTAATCTTGGAGCATTTCGCCAGGACGGCTACTCTTTCTTTCTTAAAACTCCAAAAAAAAAAAAAAAAAAGGGGCGCCTGGGTGGCGCAGTCGGTTAAGCGTCCGACTTCAGCCAGGTCACGATCTCGCGGTCTGTGAGTTCGAGCCCCGCGTCAGGCTCTGGGCTGATGGCTCGGAGCCTGGAGCCTGTTTCAGATTCTGTGTCTCCCTCTCTCTCTGCCCCTCCCCCGTTCATGCTCTGTCTCTCTCTGTCCCAAAAATAAATAAAAAACGTTGAAAAAAAATTAAAAAAAAAAAAAAAAAACTCCACTCCTCTGATACCCCTGCCATCTTTCAGGTCAGAAAAGAACATAGGATTCTAGAATCATACTGCCTGGTCCCATTTCCGTATCAGTTAGCTTTTCCCACAATAATGCTGGGTAGCGAACAACCATCACCCTTGATGGGTTACAGTAAGCATCTGTTTCTCATTCATCAGCTGGGATGGCTCTGCTGATCTCATAGGATTTAGTCATGTGTCTGAGAATCAGTAGGGGGTCTGCTGATCCAGACTAGGTTTGCTAGGTGAACACACCTCAAGCTGCTGGTCCAGCTGGCTGCAGACACAATTCAGGTAAACTCCCTGCACAATCATTCCAGGATGCAAGCTGAGGAAGTTTGCAGGCTGGGAGTGATGCCAGAAACACAAGAGAGCAAGTAGAAGCATGGCGTGTCTCTTAAGTCCTAGGTTGGAACAGGTACACTTTCACTTTTGCCCACATACCTTTGACCATAAAATTCAAAGAACTCAGCCCAAAGTTGAAGGGTAGGGAGGTACACTCTGCTTCTGCGGGAAGGACTACAAAGTCACATGGTAATGGGCAAGGATACAGGGAGTCATACACAGGTGGGGCCAACAGCTTACTCTGCACTGGAATTCTCAAAGGGCTGTGCTCACCTCCGTGGATGAGACACATTACTTCCTTTGCTCTATATTTTGCCTATGTTCTGGAGATAATAATAACCTCTACCTCAGAGCAGTGTTGTGATGATAGGGTTAAAAATGCATGTGAAAAGATTAAGTAAGGTATGTTCTGGCATATAGAAAGTGCCAGTAAATGACAGATGACACTAGGGGTGACATCACTGCTGCTTCTCTCCCACCTCCTCTGCAGCCTACTCTTCCCTGGCCTGATTCTCACCTAGGATTATTTCCCAAGGTTCCAGCCTGAGGCTGTTCACTGCTCTCCCTAAACATGCTGCCTGGGTGACCTCTTTTAAATCCATAGTATAAAACCATGCTGATAATCTCAAATATCCTACCCAGATTTCTGTATCAGGCCTCTAAACATGTATCTTGTGTTCTGTCTTCCTTCTTGGTTTTACTTTTCTGACCACTGCCCTTTTTTTGGAACTCAAGCAGCACCTTGTGTTCCCAGCTTCCTGTGCTTCAAGGAGACAGCACCTAACTGATGTGCCTTCAGGGCCATAAAAGAAGTCTGAGTAAACACCCCTCTCATTTGCCTGCCAGTGGCAGAAATAAAAGACTCACTCCTTGGATCCACCTGGTGCTTTATTATTGTCCACAAACTCATCACATAACCTGAGCTCACTTTAGCCTCTCCAAAAGTCCTCTGAAGAAGAAAGTCTATCTTCACAATCCACACTGAGGTTATTTGTATTATGACTGATGAAAGTTCTTCCTAAAATGCAAACATTCAAGGAGGAGGAGCGACAAAGAAGCCCATTTGACCTAGCGCCACTCACCAAGGCAGACTGCATATCAGGTGTAGCCAAGAGGCCTGACAAAGGGAATGGAGGGCAGGACTATAGCATTTGACCAGAGATGGGGGCAGAAAGCTGCACAGTGAAAAGCCTGAGGTGGAGGAAGCAGTCTGAGTGAATAGGTGCTAGGGGATATGACAGGAAAAAAGAAGAAAACCTTTCTCATCAAAGTTGCTGGGAGCCAGTTCCTGCCCCTCAGTGTTTCCCAAAGGGGAGCTTGGAAACCTCTGAATAGTTTTTGGTTACTGTCTATAGCTGTTGTTTCTGTAACTGTCACAAGAAGTCAAGATGGCAAGAGTTGAAGGAGATCTATATCTCTCAATGTTCAGGAAAGGAACAAATATTTAAGAAGACTAAAATTTGAGGCTTAGAGAAATATTAAGGGAGTATAAGAAAAGCTCTGTTTGGGGAGACCAAGGAAAAATGGGTATTTGTTAAAAATTAAAATGGGAACTGGTAAAGTTAGAAATACGTTAGGGCAAAGACAGAGTTCCAAAGGAGAGTTGGAGGGGCATAGAACTCACAAAGCACATCTTTTTGAGTCTGTTTCCTTCCAACCACCCAAACATATATCGGTGTTCACCTGCTTTTCTAACACAGACTGATGCTGGCAGCCTGAATGAGAAGATGAACCTCACTATAAACATATGCATTTTATTCTACTCATAAGGTCTCAAGGGGGTATTTAGCAGTTAGGTTACATCTACGCGTTCTGTAGACTTTCATCTTATCATCTAGAAATTGTTTGCCAACTTTCATGAATCACAGTGCAGACTCAAAAAAAAAAAAAAGAAATTCTGAAAAGATATGTAGATGCTATCTTCATGGCCTCAGGGTGGTGAACAATATATTTAAAAATATAGAAATCACAAACCATAAGTGAAAAGAATGATAGATTTGAATGCATTAAGATCAGTAACATTTGTAAAATGAAAATCATATAATTTATTTTGAATTTTATCATCAAGTTTTGGTGGAAAATAGTATAAAACACAGCTCTACAAAACCACCTCATTGTTTTGAGTCCACAGATTATCTTGGTGTGAATTACTGTCAATACTGAAACTTTATAAACATGATATAGCTCTCCATTTATTTAGGTAATTATGTTTTTAAATTTTTTACATGTTTCTCCATAAGCTCTGCATCTTTTCTTAGACCTATTTATTCCTTGGTATAAAATAAATTTTGTTGCTACTGTAGATATTTTTTAAAAATATTTTAAAATTGTCACTGGTACAAAAAAATTTAAATGTATGTATGTATGTGTATATATATATGTGTAATACATATGTGTGTATATGTATATATATGTATATATGTGTGTGTGTGTGTATATATATGTAGTATCTTTTTTAATCTAGAATTTTTAGTTATTACAGTTTCTCTATAGATTCTTTTGGATTTTTATCACATAAACCTATTGTCTATGAATAATGACAACTTTGTTAATGTCTTTCCATGGGAGATAATGCTGCTTGCTTCCATTATATCCATTCTCACTATCTTCCTCAATGATAACTTCTAATTTTCTTCCCTGAAGCCACATAATCAACTAAATTTTCTAAATTCCTTTGTAAGTACAGGTGCCAAGAATACACAGTTCCGACCAACGTATGAGCAGTAGAAATCTTCTAGGGATATTTGAGTGTTTTGAAAGCACTCAACATTTGGTCTCCCTCCTTTTTGCCCTTTGTTTTTCCCCTTTCTTCCCGCCTGGAATGTGTACATGATGCCTGGGAGCACAAAATGAGGACAAAAATCCCATGTGAATGACTTTCCTACCACTAATGACATTTCTCACCACTGTAAAAGCCTAGGGCTGCCTATTTCTGGACCACTTAATTATATGAAAACAACAACAAAAATGAAAACAAAACAAAACTCACATTTGGTTAAATCTCTACATGAGGTTTTTAAAATAGGCTGCTGAATACATGTATCTCTAATTTCTTAGTTTTCATTTATCTTATTCTATTCTGGAGTTTTGTTTCCTTCTTCCTAAACTGGCTCAGTCTCAATTACTTCTTGAGATGAATAATGAATATCACCTTTTGAAGACATGCTCTTTATAAACTTTTGAAGGCAAGTAGTGGGCATAACCTATACAACAGGGTGAATGCAAAATGTATTTCATCTATCTGTGTATGACTTAATTTACTCATTAAGTATTGAAGATGGATGAATTTATTTACTCAACTATTATTAAAGAGAATCCAGTAAGAGTCATTTAGTTTTAAGCAACAATCAGTAAGAGAAGAGTCACAACCTTTTATTTTCTGTAACATTTATTAACAAATCATACTTACTTGATTACTGATTTGCATAAAAAAGCACAGCATAGTGGTTAAGATTATGGGTTTTGTATTCTATCAGCTTTACTTCAAATCCCTAAACTGTCATGTTCAACTGTGTGACCTGAGACAAGTCACTTAGCCACCACTTCCACAACCATCTCAGAATCTGGCAGGGGAGAATACCATGCACACACCAGATATGGGTGAACATGATGAGTGATATGACTAAGGTGAATAGGGCTGAATGTTATGACCCTACATTTGATTAGAGTGCTGTAGAGGAAATAACGTAGGTTTTGGAACCAAACCAGAACCACTGCATTAAAATTATTCCTTTCCTAATAATATTTGGCCTTGTTCTTTTTTTCTTATTCCTCTACTTTCTGTGCCTAATTAACATATAAATTTCTGGATTTTTTTTTAAGTTTATTTTTGAGAGACAGAGAAAGAGATAGAGTGCAAGAGGGGAGGGGCAGGTCTCGATCCCATGAACTATGAGATCATGACCTGAGCCAAAATCAAGAGTCAGATGCTTAAATGACTGAGCCACCCAAGGGCCCCTGAACTTCTTTTCTTAAGAGTTAATCTTAGCCTGTCCTGAGAGAGAGTAGGTTCTACAGGGAAAAGCACAGAATATCCATGTAGAAGTCCTTATACCACGACTTACTGATTTTGGAATTTTGGGCAAGTTATAGGGCTCTTTGAACTTCTTTTACTCATTTGTGATTGGGATTTTCTAATATTTGCTTTAACTACTTTATAAGACATTCATGAAGTTCAAACAAAATAATTCACATGAAAGTTTTTTGTGGCACCACTCAAATGTCACATTTCACACAGCACTTGGCCCTATGATAGGTTCACAGGATATTCTTAATAAAATATTAGATTACTGAGTTCTGGATCCTTTCTTGTTATGTTAGAGTTCAATACTAAAATAACTTATTTTATTTAAAAAAAATTTATGTGTTTTTATTTTTACAAGAGACAGAGCATGAGCAGGGGAGAGGCCGAGAGATAGGAAGACACAGAATCTGAAGCAGGATCCAGAGTCCAAGCGGTCAGCATAGAGCCTGATGTGGGCTAGAACCCACACACCATGGGTTCATCACATCAGATCATGACCTGAGCCAAAGTCGGACCCTTAACCAACTGAGCCACCCAGGAGCCCCTAAAATAACCTATTTTAAAAGTATGAGGTAGCATCCTGAAGTGCCCATTAGGTTTGACCTCTTTGATTTCTCTGATGCTACATTATTTTCATTCTACAGTGTTCTTGCAGGTTGTAAGGAATGGGACATGTAATGTTAAAACAATCCAAATTCCAGCTCCTCAAGGAAGGGAAAATGTCTTTACTAACTCATCTCAGCTACATTTTAGTTCCTTGGAAATTAATCCTACTTCTAATGCAGGCCCAAGCAACAATTAAAATATCCAGTCTGTACCTGTCTTGTCAACAACCAGTTAACAACCAAACTCCACTCTGTTATTCTTGGCTTGTAAAATATTCTCAGCTCTTAGTTTGCTCGTATAATGCTTTGAGAACTCCTTTACCTAAATATAATGCATCTATTAGGGATCATCATTATTACCCCACCTAAAGTTAACCAGCACTATTTGTCCATAATAATTATTTAGTCTCATGAAAGCTATAGTTTAAATACATGATAGGATTTCCTACCCATGAGAATTATTTGCATATGAAATTATCTTCAAAGTGAAATATTAGTATCACCGAAGCTTCTATCCCATAAACGAGCCTGGGACTCTCCCCACTCACTCCCTGAAGGAAATAACCTAGGAAAGATCCTCAGAAAATGAGAACAAAAATACTACTCCCACTTTTTTACATCTCCCATTCCTGGGGGAATTAGCAGCACAGTATAGAAATGAAATTTTTAAGGTTTTGACTAATGATGACAGTTCCTTACAGAAGAAAACACAAGTGACTAATGATATCAAGTAGATGATTTTCTACCATTTTTGACCCAGTCAGATTTAATTTAAATCACTGTATTATATACATATATGAAAGGTCTGACTTTTTTTTTTTTAATATATAAAGTGTTATCTGTCTCTTTCTGCTATTATTTTCAAATCTCTTTCTCAAACACTCACCCATTCACCTCTGTATTACTGCCTGGAAAACCTGCTTTATTGTTCTGCTTTCCTTATGCTAATTCCATCAACCCCTAATCTATTTGAAATACTACTACATACAAATTTTTATTGAAAAAAATCCATTTTATTCTGTCATTTAAGTTAAAAAAATTCTTAGTGGCTCTCTCTTTCTATCCTGAGACAGGGAATAAGAAATCAAAGATGACTCTGAGGCTTGAGCACCAAGGTAGGTGAGGGTGTTACTAAGACAGGGGACCCAGGAGAAGGAAGATGGGTTTGGAGCCAGAGGGAGATGATGAAGGCAATAGAGTCTGAGGGACACGTGAAATACAAAGTGCAAGTAAATGAACGCTCACACCTGATGCTCAAGAGAGAAGTGAGCTGGAGGTAAACATTTGGGAGTCATCATGATACTGAGAATTATAAAACCACACACAGACAAGATTGCTTAGGGAAAGTGTATAGAGTGAGAAGAAATCATCTAGGACATACCACTGATATTATTAGAAAACTTCCAATATTTGAAGAGCTCTATATATGGAAGAAAAATCAATTTGGCACAAGTAGGGCCGACAGGAAAAAGTGTGAGAAATCCAATTTTATCTCATTATTCAGGAGAAATATACATTACTTAGATCAATGGCAGTCATTTCCCCAGCCTAGCAAGCCCAGGAACCTGGGCTGAGTCACAGTTTATTACTATGTTGTAGAGAGATTACCTCCATGGAGTATGAAGTCTGATCCCATAGCTTCTCAGGTTCTTTCAATTCTCAGATTTTGTGATTCAAATATGTTCCATTTTCTCTCCAGTCTGTAAACACCTTCAGCATAAGGATTATTCTTAGAGAAATATCGGGCATGATGTGGGTCTCAATAAGTATGATTTATCACTAAGACTTTGGAAAGCTCTGTAAATTTAGATTACCAATATTTTTTAACCATCCCTATTTAAAAAACACCGACAACAGAAGGGAGAAATTAGAAGAAGGAATCTAGAGTGCTGGTGGATGACAGAAGAGAAGCAGACAGACCGTTGAAGGAAAGAGAAGAGCCATAACAGAGGAGAAATGTGTAGTTGTTTGCTTTAGAATAAGGACTTAGTTATAAAAAAAAAAATAGCATTCTAAGGTAAGTACTGGGAGACAGTTTAACTGTATAAGATGCCTTCACTGTGACAGTCTGTGGGAGTGCCTAACATAGGATACACAAACAGTATACATACACAAACACATAAAGACACAAATTTGAGTTTTCCCTTTTCTGCCCTGCTGTAGTCTCCCTATCAAAAAGATAGTAACCATGCTAAAAGAAGGTATCCTGCATGATGCTACTTTAACACAAATCAAACCACCTACACACACACCCTAAAGCTTCAATGGGATGTAGAAAGACAGGACATTTCACAGTTAACTGTGGAACTCCTTGGCTTTAGAAGTTGAAGGCATACAGTTGGTGAGTACTTGGGAGAAGGCGGGAGTGCAGTCAACAGGCAAATGACATCTTCATTCAGCACTCTGACTTACATTTGGTGCGAAAACAAGCAGTTGATTCTTTGAGAAAACCTCATTATTCGAAGGTATTCCTCTAGATGTATTAATTGAAGCGTACATCAGCTAAGGCAATTTATAGTTGGAAAGGTGTGTTCTCCTGTTTTTCCTATGTTTAAAAGGGCCCATTAGATAGCATAATTTCCCTTGTGTTGTGGATTGTAAATGCTGCAAAATGGCTGCTTTCCTTCCCTGTCATTGCTTCGTTTAAGACAATTACACTCACTAAAGCAAACACTTATGTCCTCAATCTTTCAGTGCAAAAATATTCCCTTTGAATTGGGTCATTTTGCATGTGTCTGGCAGCCATTTCCAGGGCTCAGCCAGTAACTCATTTCAAAGGCAAATGATAATTTGCAGATTCCATGCAATGGATTTGAAATTAGTCTTGTGTGTCCTAATATTTTGTACTCTGTCTGCAGCTGCCAAAAATGATCTCCTTTTCTTGATACCGAGCTAAATTGGGCTGAATCCAACTCAACAAATTTATGGTAACTGCACTTGGAATGATTATTTAGAGGAATACCACACTGTCTTTTCAGAAACCTGAGGCACCTATAGATAATGGATCCCAACACTTACCTGTCCGGCAGGTGCAAAATGACTGGGAAGGAAGTAGATTTCCTACAGAAGAACAGGTAGCCTTTGTTACATCATGAACCCTACTATGAGCAAATGACATTCTTGGTGGATTGCCTGTCACTTCAAAATATCTGCACCTTGTGACTGAAGGTGATGGGCAAGAGTGTCAGGTGACTTTGCTTATAAGTCAATTCCTGAGAATAAGGACCTCAAAACCATTGGCCTGGTCCCAAAAAACTGGAATGTGCCCCTCCCCTGGTCCCCAAACAACCAAAAAACAAGAAGTACCACCATATTCAACAAATTCCAGCTCTAATAACAATAACAGTCAATACTAAATAATTCCTACTTTGTACCAGATGCTGTTCTAAGCTCACTACATGTACAAACATTTAATCCCCATAAAGTCTAATAATACAGGTACTCTTCCAACAGTGTCCCTATTTTACATATGGGGACACTGAGGCTCACAGTAGTAAATGAAGGAGCTCAAGTTCATACAGCTATTAATTTGTAGGGCCAGAATTCCAACAAAAGCAGTGGAGCTCTAGTATCTGACCTCTTGACTACTTCACTGAGGTTACTGTGATTTTTCAGTGTCTGATAGTTATTATTTGAGAAATATTTCTTTAAATCCTTCTTCAAGCATTCCTATTATTTTTCAGGCTGTTTTCCTGTTGACATAATTCCATTTTGTTAATCTGCTTTTCTCCCTCTTCTTTTCTACCTTCCAAAGGATCATGTGTCAAGCACTGCCACATCATGAGACTATTTCACTTAAATAAGGAGCATGCTTAGCACGCATGCTCCATGTTTATTTCCTTGTTAATTCTGATAAAATCACACTTATAACACTGCTGGGAAATTACTTCCAGTGCGTCTTTTTAAAAAAACGCTTATCCTTTTTCCCCCAACTTTTCCTTCCTTGCCCATCCCTTACCCCAAGCTACTTTATTTGAACCCCTAGTTATTTGACTTAGTGTTCACCAAAAGTGATGGACTGTCATCTTCAGGTGGAATAATTATAGTAACTTTAATTTGCCCTTAAGAGGTACACTTTCCATTGTTCCTCTTGATAACAGTTTCTAAAATCTTAAAGTTCATTCAGCCAGCAAGTCAGCCTGCCTAAATATTTCTCAAACTCGTCCCTTCTATCCCCACTGGCACTTTATAAGTTCAGACTTACCTTACCTGAGCAACTACAACAAACCATTAACTAGTTTCCTTACCTGTGGTTATGTCACTTTCAACTCATTTTCTACCCAGCTACTATAGTGATTTCTCAAAAATGCCCATCTCTCTTTATCATATTATGGCCCAGGACATACAGGATCAAGCCTGCATTTCTTTTGAGGGGACGTCTGGCCCCCCATGCCTTCTTCACTCCCACTTACATCCTCTGCATTTACTGCTATCTGCTGTATCTGCTAGTGCTGGCTCTTTTCTCTTCTGGAAAAACTGCCCCTCTTCTTTACTTGGCAACTGTCAGAGTATTTCTTCTAGGATGCCTTGGCTCTCCCCCCTAAAGATTCTATCCTGCAAACCACTCCCATTGGAATAGCTATTTCTGTTTTTCCCTACTCATGCACTTAATATATTGATTTGAGATGATCTGTTTCTTTCCTCAGTATATCAGGGCTTAGTCAACCTTATGCCCACTAGGTTGTATTCACATTCCAGTGCTTAGTTCAGAGGGGGAGGTCATAAGTATGTGTGGAAATGAACTGTGGTCTTTCCATACTCTTCAACAAAGGGAATGCAAGGTTTGATTTTTGTGGAGAGATTGGAAGGTTGCTTCAGAGCTTCATTAGACTCTGTAATTATTGTGCATTTTAAAATTTTACTTGATTTAACAGAACTGTCACAGGACTAATTCACCCAAGAAGAGGTAACAAAATGATGATGCTGGAGGCCCCTTCTATTTAAATTTAAATCTCCTCTTGCCAGGAAATGTCAGTGCTGATGCTATGAGGATCAGCGGCCCCACTTGTGCAGTTCTCCTGCTGCGTTGAAGTGAGCCACAAGTAGGTCAAGTGTCTCACTCCCTGAGTCAATGGTTCTGCCTGAAATAGAATGCAGATGGATAAATCTCTTCTCTCAAACATTGCTCAAAGCCAGCATTTTGATGTAAGACTAAGCACAGCTAGAAATCAACATGGATGCCAATGCACTTGTTGAGAAAAAAAAATACTTGGAGCAAGAATTTATGATGGAGGATATGAACATATTCCAAGTAGTTTTCAAAGAATGCACTATCAATATTAGGAAACAATAATTCAACTATATGTGCTTGGCCCTAGCAGAATAAATTTGATCCATAAATATGACTTAATTCATCTTCTACAAAAATGCTGCTGGGATTCTGTTGCCAATACTTAAAATAATCTTCTATATGACACTTTTTGAATGGCATGACTCAGGTGTGGATGCGAGCTAAATTTGGTTCACACAGAGCAAACGAAAAGAAGTTGGCCTCCTATGATCTGGTGTCTGCCTCTCTTTCACCCTTATCTCTTACCACGTGTTGCCATGACCTTTAGATGGCAGCCACACCAACCCTTTTATTCATACCACACTATCTTGTATCTATGTCCTAACTCATCCTGCTCTTCCCAGTTATTTTTTGTCCTCATCCATCCTCTGTGTTCTCATAATACTCTATGCAGTCCACTGTTACCATACCTACCATGTTGAGATCTCGAGACATTTGTGATTGTCACAAGTGGATGGGGAGGCTACCAGTATGGGTAGAGGTGAGGCACGCTGCTCAATAGTCTACAATGCACAGGTCCAATAAAAAAAATTTGATAATACTGATATTGAGAAACACTAACTTAGCATGTCTGCTATATCAAATAAGCTCAGTTAATGTCTGAGGAAAGAAGGAAGTCTTAGGCTAAGGAATGTGGTACATCTGGAATAACTACCATCAAAGGAAGAATTCCTTTGCCATTCTATCTCTCTGTTCTTGTCTCATCTCTCATGGGAAAGAGCCTTCCATTCTCCCCTTTAGCAGCAATACATTGTAAAGGCTACTACTATATAACCATAGCTCAAAACCTACTAAATTCTTTGTTAACATGTGCAGGGAACATATGTACCATGGACTCGAGCTATTGTAACAAACCAGACACAAGGAATTTGTTTCATCCTGCATATACTGGTTCTAGTCTGCAAGTCTGAAATTATTATTTTAAATGGATTCAAGCCTTACTTAGAAACTATAGCATTGTCAAAACTATCTAGCACAATCAGATGCTTAGAAGAATGATAGCTCACTGAGTAGAAAATTTATGAGTGTCAATACATCTTCAAGTTGAAATGATCTTAAGGAATTATACAGGCCTTCCCATCTTGCATGCTTATTTGAAGATCAAAGAGGAAAATGGGAAATTTACACCAACCTTGATAACTAGAATTTTGGGTTTTAAAAAGCCCTTTAGGATTATCTAATTTTATTCTTCTGTGAAATGGCTTCTAAGTACACAAGAGAGAGGAACTGTCTCTCTACTGTCCCTTCATGGATTTAATTCTTAAGACCATGACACCAGTAATGGCTACCTCTTAGTTCTGCATCAGCCATGTTGGAAATGGAAAATCCCACAGATATTAAAAATGCCAAGCCAGGGTGGATATGGAAGGTAGGGTTATTTGGTATTGGGAGGGGCGGAAGAGACCCAAGAATCTGAAATGTCTGAAACTGACAGAACTGCCCATCTTTTCCTGCCTGCTTCTTTCCAGTACTGCTTACAAAGGGCCATATCTCAATCTGGGTAACTCATAACAGCCATGATCTAAGGGGATATAGGAGGTCAGAAGGTTCAGCCACTTATGCAACTCAGGTGTTTCTCTGGAGGGAAGAGGGAACACTCAGTTTATCTCCCTTCTTCAAACACCAGCTAAACAGTTAAACAAAACTGATACATCTAAAATTTTCCAGGAGCATAAAAATTTCAAGTTCTAGTTATCATAACTGGTGATGGGGAAAAGGTGAAAGAAAAACTTTAAAACAATCATCCGATGTAATTAATATTATAACAAAGCTCTAGGAATAGAAAATAAAGGCATATAAATAAAATTATCTTAGTAACAAAAAGCCAGAAATGGGGTGCCCACATTTAATTTTACATTAAAAGAAATGATAACCCAGTGAAGTGATATCACTCAGATAAGTGAAATTCCTAGAACAATGTGAAACTTTTCTTTTCTTTTCCTTTCTTTCCATCAGAAGAAGCCATGCCATGTTTTCCAAGATTACCTATTACAGGTATTTGGGCCTTGCATGACTGTATATTTTGTGTCCTTAGCCAGGAATATGACAGATTTGTACTCTACTGCTGCCTTTTTCCCAACAGTGCATGTGTCATCTAAAGTAGTGAGTGAGTCTGGATTACACCACCTTCAGTCTTCTGTATGGCTGTGCATTCTTGATCTTATACTCACAGAGTCAGGCTGAGGTCGTACTCTTTAGCTTTATGAGGAAGAAGTATCTGGATAATGACACATGGTACTTTTCCCTGTCCACTAAACTAAATTCCATAGAACACACAACAAAAACACATTCCATCAACAAATGTTTGATTAGGCTACAGAGACACTAAAGTGTTTTACAGCGATGTTCTTTGCTTTGAAAGGAATGATATGCAAGATTGGTATCTAAGAATTTTCTCTGGGTAGGTGGTATACTTGAGTGGAATTGATATACATTTTCTTGAGAATGACTTTTTTTTCCCTTAGCTTACTTAGCATATTTCATGTGAATAGAGTAATTATATAATTTACTATTCAATAAGGGATGCTTTTGTCTGGAAAAATGCTCAAGTAGAAGGGACACTTGGACGCAGACACACACTGAGACTGCCCCAGGCAAGTTGAAACTGTAGGTCATCCTACAGAAGAGCAAATGGGCTGGCAGACATGGCACACTACTCCAGACATGTATTTTAAATGAGAGGTGTGGCAGAAGATTGCATCTTCTCTTCAACAAAGGCACCAAGGTGTTTTTTGTTTTTTTTACATGAAATCTATGCCTATGAATTCTTTTGGTTGCTTGGTTGAAGAGAAAGTGAGGGCAACAAATAAACGGAACCTGCTATGTCGGCTTACTTACCAAAGCATGGGGCATCACAGAAAGTGTAAGAAAGATCTTCACGAGTATCTGAGTTCAGTGAGCTCAACTGAGAAACATTTTGAAATATGAGGCAAAAGAAATGCCTTCTCACTCAGGGCCCAAAGAACACACACACTGCCAACTCATGTTCAATGCCAAAGTAAAAGTGGGATTGTAGTCTTGTCATTTTTACTTCATCAACCATGGGATTATCAGTGAATTCTCTCATTCCATTCTGTTCCTTTTCACAGGACTGTAAGATGTATCATTGATCTAAAACACCTATAAAACTTACTCTACACTTATTATAACCTGCAATCATAATGTTGAAATTCTTAGCATCGTTAGGACTTTACTCTGAGTAACTGAAGATACTTGAAGTGTTTTTACCTGCTCTTCCTATCTTGTTAAACTTGTTGGATGGATGGTTGGTCTTGTTTAACTGACTTAGACATTTTGGGAATTCAACAATGTCTGTCTAACTTTAGTCAGAAGCTGTTGGCATTGATCAATCCCCTGGTGATAATCCTAACCAGCACTTGAATGGGTCATGTCCTATCAATCTAACCAAGCTATGGAAAATTTGTGCTCTATTTTGAGCGACTGGTGGTTCCCACTGCCTGTTACTAAACTATCTGGCAGATGACAACCTTCTGCATTTAATGACTTCTCATTTCTCTGCTACATCATAGTAACTTTTAAGGTATTGCAAATGGCAATTAGTGAATGACAATTGTGATTGAAATTCAACTACAGGTGGTACTACAATTGCAAATATCTCAATAGAGGTGGCAATACATGGACAGCTACCTTTACATACAGTTACACTGATACATGTTCAGGCAATTACCACAAAGGACAACTTATACTTCTGGGAGCTGGCAAGTTGCTTTTCATTTAATTATGCAATGAATACCTGATCACAAAGTACAAAAATGTTGACAAAATACACCCATAAATCAAGAAACTAAGGTAATATACTTGGCTGGTTAGTTTTGCAAAGGAAATAAAAGCCACTGAAATGGCAAAACAGCAAGTATTTTCATAGTGACACAGTAAACAAGTTAACTAAACAACCTGCCATTCCTCATACTTTTGGTTGTTTTAATCCTGCTTTTTAGAACCCAAAATAATTTCACACAGTTGCACGTATTTATTTTATTTTTTAAAAAAATTTTTATTAATTTAATTTTTTTAAGTTACATCCAAATTAGTTAGCATATAGTGCAACAATGATTTCAGGAGTGGATTCCTTAGTGCCCCTTACCCAGTTAGCCCATCCCCCTACCCACAACCCCTCCAGTAACCTTCTGTTTGTTCTCCATATTTAAGAGTGTCTTGTGTTTTGTCCCCCTCCCTGTTTTTATATTACTTTTGTTCCCCTTCCCTTATGTTCATCTGTTTTGTCTCTTAAAGTCATCATATGAGTGAAACCATATGATATTTGTCTTTCTCTGACTAATTTCACTTAGCATAATACCCTCCAGTTCCATCCACATAGTTGCAAATGGCAAGATTTCATTCTTTTTGATTTGCTGAGTAATAGTCCATTGTATATATATACCACATCTTCTTTATCCATTCATCCATCGGTGGACATTTGGGCTCTTTCCATACTTTGGCTATTGCCGATAGTGCTGCTATAAACTTTGGGGTGCATGTGCCCCTCCGAAATAGCATACCTGTATCCCTTGGATAAGTACCTAGTAGTGTAATTGGTGAGTTGTAGGGTAGTTCTATTTTTAGTTTTTTGAGGAACCTCCATACTGTTTTCCAGAATGGCAGCACCAGCTTGCATTCCTAGCTTGTATTTATTTTTTAAAAGCTGGGCTATGAAATGGTTCAGTGTTTGTCTCCATAAGGTAGACAAATCAGTTTTAAAACAGTATGTTAGAAAAAAAAAAAAAGCTGGGGTGCCTGGGTAGCTCAGTCAGTTAAGCATCTGACAAGTGATTTCTCCTCAGGTTATGATCTTGTGGTTCATGAAATCGAGCCCTGTATCAGGCTCTTCAATGACAGTGTGGAACCTACTTGGGATTCTCTCTCCCCCTTTCTCTCCGCCCCTCCCCCAGTGACTCACACACACTAAGCAAACATTTTTTTTTTTTAAAGCTAATAGCTTATGAACTGCAAACAGGAATGGTGTATGGATCAATGTATATTATAAAGAATGTGGTAGGGCCTTGTGACCTGATGAATCAAGCAGGTAAATCTGGTCAGGATCATTACCCTTCTCTCCCCCAAAGGATTATATCATTTTAGTTCTCATGATCTTTAAGGGACTGTCTGCACAGTCCGTTTTCATGAGTTCTGCCTGGGGCTTCATCCCTGTTTTCAGAGCATATGTGCTGAGCTCTGCAGACTCACCCCCACCTTATGTATCCCTGCGTGTTTTACAAACTTAGAATGGCATTTGGGCTGCTTGGCTCCAAACCTCACTTGGTGATAATGACAACAGAGTTGTTGCTGGAGAACTATTGTGAGCTTCTTGTTTGGAGTCGAGTGGGAGGTGGCACCTGCTAGGCAGGACAGCTCAGGGACAGTGAGGACAAGGAGGCACTCCCCCACACATTTCTATTTCGAATGAGTCTTTCTCATGCACAGAGCCTATCAGAGTTCTCTACCCCTTGTTGTGCTCACCAAGTATTACATGGAGGTTTTAAGAGGAGCCAACTCAGTGCTGACAGAAAAGAGAAGAGAGTAGCCACTTACCTAAAAATCAATTATCTCCTTAATTATATGACATCTATCACCCTGGTCCGTGGACATGCTCCCTCATACCAAAAATATGCTGAAATAGATAAGGTCCAAATATGCCAAGAGCAGACACCTTTGGATAAAGATGTCCCATAACAACCGTGGTGTTCTGACTTGCCTCCTAACATCATGCCCATCTCTGCAAAAGGCATTCTGGAGACAGCGTGCAATTTCAGACACTGGGTGGCATCAAGGGAAGGTTGGAAGTACAGGTCAAGTTGAAGAGTGGGCAGACCTAAACTGGATTAAATGAATGCAACACTATCTTTATCTAAAAGTGAAATAAAAATTTCATTTTATCTGAAAGTGAAATAAAAAAAAATAAATAAATGCAAACATGGAATGAAGAGGCCTCACTCTGTGAGACCTAGGTGCACTAAAGAGGAAGCTAAGCCAGGTGATGGACTGGGTGGGCACAAGGCAAACAGCAGCCTCACAAAGGACTGAAGGAGGCTTTGGGTCAAGGTGAAGAGAGGCCATTATGGCATAATTTAAATTTGCCTGAACAAAAGCTTATGAAGCGTTCAGAATTATGTGGAGTCATCAACACATGCACACACACATCCCAGCAGCAAGCAGTCTGGCTTATCATCCCTTTTAAATTTTAGGTGCTAAAAGTCTCCACAGGTGGAAAATCAACCACCACATTTTCAGAGGACTCGCCAGAGCTATCCTTCATTGTCTGGATATGCACCCAGCTGAATGCATTCTTCACACGACTCTAGTTTATGCCACAACACGTTGCATTGCCTCTCCACACCTGCGGAATGTATTTGCCACTTCTATTTTTACAGATGAAGATAACTACCCCTGTAGAGTGATCTGCCAATTAAAACTTTAGGAGAAAATGGTAATTAGAATCCAAGACCTGACTTGCTTTCTTTCATCCCTGCCTACTGTGTTGGGCTATACCATTCACAGTCCTAGCATTTCCAGGACTTAGTGAACTGGTATTTAAGTCTATAGGACAGAAAGAAGAACTTGCTAGTTTATTTTTTAGAAATTTATAGCAGATTAAGAATGACCAAGGCCAGGTGTGTTTTATGAGTTCCTAGAACATTGCTTTACTGTTGCTCTCTGAATGAGGACGCTTGTGTAGTTCAAGTCTCTGGCTATATTTTTCTGTGTCCTCCCTTCTTGCTTTGTTTGTTTCTCACACTTGCCCTTATGGGAACAAGAAGACGAGGAACAGGAAACATCTTTGATGTTTTTCCTTTGAAAATTCTCATCTGTGTTAAGTTCTTTACTCCACTGGGATTTGAAGGTCTATGAAGCAGTGTCTTTGGAAAGGACGATCCACAGGGAAACATCTACTGGGTTCTCTGGTAGTCATTCGACAGGCCACATAATTGTGCTGCAAATCAATATGTCATGCCCCTAACGTAGGAAGGCTCACAGCGTGAGATAGAAGTTCCTGTGAGGAAATGCTCTCTCCAGGAAATGGAGCTGAACAAACCCACTGAGAATGAAGAGTGGGAAGGGCAGGGAAGCTGCTTTTCTGCTGTGAGCAGGAATAACTGCAAACCTGGACCCAGGCTTCTCTGGGGGGAGGGGGCAGGATGCTGTGACACTTGTCCAGCTGTTCCACACTTGCCCACTCAGAGACTGCCTCTGGTTTGAAGGGGTGTCTGCTGGGTTTTATATTGAGTAACTTCGATTTCCTCTGTTGCTTTTAATGGCTATCATCTTACATTTCCCCCAGGGTAGCTTCTATTGCTTTTTGGTGTGATCATCTTAATGTCACACTGATTCTCAACTGAAAATAGGAAATGCTTTAGGCTTTCTTTGTTTAAAAAAGCTTCTTTTTAATTCTCAACATTTCTCAACATTCATTTGTTTCTCCATGGGTAACCATAGTATTTAGTGAAAAACAAAATGTGGTTGGATGGGCTGGTTGGTAACATCAAATTAGGAGGCTAAATCATCTTAAGGCACTTACTCTATTACTATACTCTATTGTGATTTATTAATACGCAGTTAATTTATTGGCTTTTCTAGCAGCCACCACATGCATAACTAAAATGGGCACCATTCTGCTTAGTACGATAAAGTTATATAGTCAGATATTTCCAAGAATTTGCAAAAGATAATCAAACAGAAGGTTACAAAAAGGCTAAGAGTTTAAAAGAAGAATTACTAAAAGATTGTATAAATCAAGAAACTGGGGGAAGCGGCATATTTCAGGGACTCAATATGGTTTTCAAATTATAGCCTTTGAAAGGTCACAGCGGAATTTAACAGACTTGTCTCAAGTACTAATGTATCACATTTGTGTAGGGTTGCTAGCAGTGGCTGGAAAAGAGGCGGTCCGTGTTATAGTTCTGAGAGGTAGTTGGAAGCCAATCCCACGATCATACACAGACAAGTTCTACCAGTATGGGCATTGTTGTGATAGCCTACATAAGGTGTATCATAACAGATGCAGCAGCAAGTCATTGACAGGAAGAAAACAAAGCCAGACAAATCTACACAATCATGTCAGTCTACAAGAACTTTTCAAAGGGCTAATGTGCTGGGGTTTTCATTACTGCCCAGTGGGGAGTGGTACTGGCCATCTTCTTGATATTGGTGACATTCACATCAAACATTCAGTGTCACATCGAGGTAAAATATTTCAAAATGACTGACCTGAAGAGGATGCATTCCTACAGTTGGAAAATGTTTCAGAAGGGATTTTCAGGGATTAAGTAGTAAAAAATAAGGAGTGTTCAATCCTTATTTTCTTCTTACCAAGGAGCAGTATCATATAGAATTGGGGTTTACATTCTGTTTCTGCCACACACAGTGTGACCTTGAGCAAAGCCCTTAACCTCTCTGGGCCTCAGTTTTTCTCACCCATTAAATGAAAATAATGATGTTTCACACAGTCATTACGAATTTAGCAGTTTTGAATACACAATACATGCTCAATAAACAATAGTACTTTTCTATGAATTAGATTCAATAGATCTGACTCCATACCTCTAACTACTGTGAGGCAACCGAGGTCGCCTGGATGGCTCAGTCGGTTAAGTGTCCGACTTCGGCTCAGGTCATGATCTCACAGCTCATGGGTTCAAGCCCCATGTCAGGCTCTGTGCTGACAGCTCAGAGCCTGGAGTCTACTGCTGATTCGGTGTCTCCATCTCTCTCTGCACCTCCCCCGCTTCTTTGTCTCTCTCTCTCTCTCTCTTTCTCTCTCTCAAAAATAAACATAAAAAAAAAACTTAAAAAAAAACTACTGTAAGGTAGTCTACATTCTGGGAAAATAGATGAGTAAGACATAGATTCTGCTTTTGGGAGTCTGCAATTTAGTGCAATGAAAGAACAATGCACAGACTAAAATGATCAGTGCCCAAAGTTAAGTATAAATAAAGATGCACTGGAACACTGATCATGAAGCTATTTGTTCTAATGGGTGGGATTGGAAAGGACTTCACTGAGGAGGTGGCATTTCAAGTGATGTGTGAGTAATGGATATGTATTTTTCCCTAGTTCAATTTGTCAGCTCAACTTATTCCAAATGACTTTGTCATGATAATTACGATGGCAGTGAATGGCACACCCTGGACTCAATGTCTAATTTGGGACAGGAGATAGAAAACATATTCCTTCTTCCATGTATTTTGGCTACCTAATCACTACAACTTTTATTGATTTTTTAAGAAGTAATGTGGGCTTGAAGAAAGATGCTCTACAAAAAATCACTTTTGGGAATAGGAAAGAAAATAAAATTTTCCGATTCCTATCCAAAATACACTACCATCTAATTCTATATTTCCCGTAACTCAACAACTCAAAAGCATTACTGTGAAACATTGTTTTAAGTAGTAAATTAATAGGAAGGCAAGGTGGAAAACAGTAATAGCTAATATTTATAAAGTACCTACCATGTATCAGATACTCTTCTATGAATTTTAAATACATTAATTTACTTAATCCTCATAAAAGTCCTGTGAATTAGACATCAGTCTGATGCCCATTCATTGTTGAGGAAATTGAGGCATGAAAATATGCAATAACTATTCCCAAGACCACAGAGCTAAGTAGAAGAAGATAATAGCTTGCAGTTGGGAGACTCTTAGTTTCAGATCTGTTCTAACAAACTATATAATAAAACTTTTTTGCATAGGAAAGTAATTTGGTGAATTCTCTGAATTCTTCTAATTGTGCTAAAACTATTTGTAATCCTTGTTTCAAACACTTAGATGTTTTAAATATTTTCATACTTATTCATTTAATATTTTAATGTAAAATAATATAACTTAAAGTAGTTCTTCAACTTTCTTTGCCTTCCTGTTTTGTATAATTAATGACATCAGTTAAAAATAGTTTTACATGAGGAAAAAGTATTAAAAACTTTAGGTGGGAAATGGTGGAAAAGGGATGAAGTGGAAAAGGCACTTATTTCAAGGAATGTAAGAGTCATACTTATTGACTTTTTTCTTACATCTCTGCTCCTTATTTGTTTGCCTACATGTTCCCCTGTTTCAGAGTGGCCCTTTGGATGATTTTTTATACTCCCATCCATTAACATTTAGATAAAGATTCTTAGTTAACGTAGAACACTATGGTCATTACTTATATACCATGTTTAAAATAAGGTCCCTATTTTCATTGGTCCTATATAGATAATTTAAGCAATTGAATTTTTCTATTTTTTAAGAATGAGCAATTCAAACAAATCTGAGGGGGACAGGTGAAAGACCCCCTCTCTTCTAGTCCTTTGTAAAAGGCTTCACTTTGGTAAGATGGAGGAAGAGGACAGGGTCGCCTGAGTCTGGCTGCGGCTCACCTGGGAGCCAGCCTTCCTGCATCTTGGGTTGGGCTACACAGCCCCTGGCTTCCCCCAAACATTCTGTGCTGTAAGAAAGAAGCCCAGAAAATTGATGGGCCAGATTTTCTGTCTATATGACTCCACACAAGTCTTTTTCACTCACTTTGTGGGATTTCAGGCCCATCCAGGAGGCAAGATTCTCCTTTGAAGAGCTTTAGAATACAGCATTGTTTGAAAACAAAAGGTTGGATTTGGCCCTAAACAAATATGTGAGATTTGGAGAGGAAATCTAAACTTGCCAAGGGGCATGATTTCTTGCCAGCCTGTTCTGAAAAGCCCTCATTTTCCTTAGCTTACAAAGTCACCTCTTCTTTACCAGGATAATAGAGTTGATCCAAATTCTTGACATCTTATGTTTGGACAAAGAGTCCCTTCTGTGGCCTCCTCTTAAAATGTATTGTCTCTTAAATAATCCAAATTATAGGGATGGAATCATAATCCTCTCTTTTTAATCATGTTGCTTTCTCTCTGACATGTCTGGCTTCCTTAAGACCATTCTCCCAGTTTATATCATTCATTTTTTATATTCTCTCCTACTTGTCAGCCCATTTTTGAAAAGGCAGGCCGAATGTCCCCTCTCTTTGTGATTCACTCCTGTTATCCTCCCTATCCTCTCCATCCTGGTACACTTTTAACTTCTGGGCTTCCCCATTCAGGTTATATTCCATTCCTCCATACAGTGCTGGGGAGGGATTGTGTTTTATGCATCTAGTTCCAATTGGTAGCTGCTCAAAAATTTGGAGTGATGAGGAATGTCATCACTGAGACATCCATAGTCACTCCATGAACTCACAAGGCACCTGGGCCCTTATATGGTTGGGGTAATTTTCCACTTCAGCTGGCAGTATCCTACATGCACAGTATCTCTGGGCTGTGGCCATATCCATAATGGAGATGGAAGTAGGACCAACCCAATTGCAGGGCTACTGCAACTCTAGAGCCCTCGTACCAATTAAATTTATCATGCTCTGATGAAAGCAGGGGGGGATAGGCAAGTCCTCAAATTCAACTTAGCCTGACATCCCACCTCTGTACTGTACCTCATGAGACACTCTGCAACTCTGGCTTACCTCCATCACATCTGTTTCTCTTCTATTTTTGACCCTAATGCTTTAGATCTCCTACAACCACCAGCAGTAGAAATGGCAGTTGAGCTACCGAATTAGTTGTCTTCTTTCTTTCTTTCTTTCCTTCCTTTTTTTCTTTCCTTCATTCCTCTGTTCCTTCCTCATAATGGAATGTGGAATACCTTTTCTTACTAATAATCCAAAGATTCATTTATTTCACATAAGCTTGTAGTAAACTATTTTTTCTATTCGAAGTTGCAATATACTCTGTTTCACATGACTTTTGAAATGAATGTGTCTTGTTGCTTTAGTGACCGTCCCTCACATTGCAGATTTCTGATACAATTACGTGAAAAGTAGATTCAGGGAGGAGAGACACAAGTTATCATACTAAGCTTTGTAAAATCCTAGGAAGTCTTCAAATATCTGTTTCAATGGGTACTCTTATCCTCTCACATTTTGGGAATGCCTTCCACCTTTAAAGACCTCTTAAGACTTATAAATTATTTAACACTGCAATAGTAATACCTTCCTATTGTATCTATTAAACAATATAGGAGTCCACAAAAAAAGCTAACACACTCCAATCATAGCCCTGATTTTCTGTGCCCCTGAGTAATCAACATGAAAAAGTTTATGTTTATTTTTCAAAACTTTCTCTAAAATATATTACTAACTATATTAAAAGAATATTCACAAATATATGCAATTTATTTTCTTTTTGGTTTTGATTTTAATTTAAAAAATATGGAATTATACCACACGTGTGTGTGTGTGTGTGTGTGTGTGTGTGTAATTTATCCAACAATTTCCCTATTCATGGACATTAGGTGGATTTCATGGTGGGGGGTGTAATTTGCTTTTTTAACTACAGGCCATGATACAATAAATATCCATCAATATGCAGTCAGTTTCAAAAATCTTTTCTTGCCTGGTTTCCAGATTTGGGTGATGGACTTAAGAAGCTGGCTTTTTAAAAACTTTATTTTTTCCTTACATAAAAAATTTAAAAATGCCAAATCTGTGCCTTTCTTGGGAGAAAACTGTAGTAGAGGATAACATGATTTCAAATCTTAAAATTTTATTTGGATACACAACTTAATTTTAAGAAGTTTCTTCCTTTATTTTGAGAAAGAGCGAGCATGCATGCACGTGAATGGGAGAGGGGCAGAGAGAGAAGAAGACAGAGAATCCCAAGCTGTGAGCTTGGAGCACGACACAAGGCTTGATCCCACAAACCCTGACATCAGGGCCTGACCCCAAATCAAGAGTCTGATGATTAACTGATTGATCTACCCAGGCATCCCTTCACAACTTTTGTCTTAGGACAAATTACTGCAAACTCCCACTTTCCACACCTCTCTCTCTTTTTTTTTTTTTTTTTAAGTTAAATGTCCTGAAAATAGAAGGAATAGATTTTGGAGATGATAAATAAATTACATGTTTAAACTTTGAACATGAAGACAGAATGTTAACTAAATAGGAATAAATATATTAAGGCAAGAAACCTAAAATTGTCTATAAGCAGATGTCAAAGATTGATTCAGCCTACAAATACATGCCTAATTAAGTTTTGCTTTATTCAATCTTGCTTATTGCATACTGCATTAGACAGTGCTGTGTATTGGGAACTCTAGTATAAAGGACCCATCAGCAGAGATAATAACTATTTCAGTTCTCCATCTAAATTTAACTTGACTACATCAACCAAATGTCCACTTCACCCACCTTGCTCTATTTTCCCTCAGTGGTTAGGCGAACAACTTACCATTTTGTCATTAATACCCAATGGAAGATCAGACTTACTCCTTAGCTCCTGAATAGCCCAGCCTAGAAAGGAGAGTACCTTTGACCTAAATAGTAGCATAATTATCCCTAATTATCTGTTTAGACACAGATGGGCCTAATGTGAAGTCCTTGCATACTCTAACATAAAATCTTAGATCCCTGCCAGGGATGAATGTTTAAGAGCTCTAATCCTAAGCACACATCACAGCAGTACTGAACTAATCTTCACTGAGTGCCCATTAGATACCAGGCATTGGTGTAAGGGATTGTGTGCACTGACATAATTCTAACAAACTGATTGAGGTCATTGCTATAATCACCTATATTGTACAGACAACGAAGCTGAGGCTCAGAGAAATTAAATAACTCACCTTAAATCACATAGTTTAGTCATTGTGGGAGAGCAAAGTGTTAAACCCAGTTCAGGTTCTTTCTACAAAAATTACTAGGTTCAGTAGAATGACTGGCAGCTGCTATAATAAGTAAATCCACAAACATGTGACCTCTCAAATACAATCAGTGTGTATTTCATGTGTATCAAGAGTCCAAGGCAGATGTTTGAGCCATAGAAGTGTCCACAAAATATTTCCTAACACAAGCAACCACATTCATGCTCCTAATGGGCTGTGGGGAACTTCCTCAACAAGGTGATTTCAGGATCTAAGCTACTTCCATCTTGTGGTTTTGGTAATCCCTAAGGACTCATTTTTACCAAAAGTAGAGAAAAAGAAGGAGGGTAAGGGAAACATAAGATGTTTAAATGGAATAAGCCTAGAAGCTGCATAGACCACCCAGGGCTTGATTTCCCTGCAGAGGAGGTTGGGAAATACAGTTTATGCATCTAGAAAGAAGAGAAAGCAAATTTTGATGAACAACCAAGTATTCTCTGCCACAACCTCTTTTTTTTTTTTTTTTTTTTTTGTCTAGAAGGAATTGGCAAAATATCTATGCCACGGGGTGTATGGAAACAAAGACAGAAAATAGAGCCATGCCCCTCAGGAATTCATAATTTAATTTGGGAACAAGGAAATTAACCTATAATGAAAAATAACAGGACAAGTTGGCATAATAGGAACCAACTGGGTTTCAGGAATTTAGAGAAGGGAAAAGTGATTATGGATGGTATTACAAAGGATCTGAGTTATGTCTTAAAGAGAAAGAGCAAGGAACCTTTGGCTCATGAGGGGAAGACCAAAAAAATCTTCAGGTGAACAAACAGTCTATATTTGGGCTGGAGGCCCCAACTTTAAACTTCATCTACTTTATAATTCTGTCTTGGGCAGGTATCTATGTCCTGCAGTAGGTGTAATATTCTCCTGATTGACCTTAGCCATATCATACTGTAATATTTCATATTCTCATGCCAGGTAAACAGATTGAGAAGGGTAGCTGAACAAAATTAGGAATATGGAGGGAATTTTGTAAGGATATTAGTGCTTAATGGCTTGTTTTAGATAATCTATAGGACAGTGTATCAGTGATACACTCTGAATCACATTCTACTCTCCCTGATCTAGAGTCATCATTATGACTTAAACAGAACCATGCAATTTTGCTGTGGACAGAAATAGCTTTATCACTTTCTAAAATTGTCTGTTTTTGCTCCAACATAGAAAGCTCTTCTAAGACAGTATCTGTGTGCCTCATTTTATCCTAGGAAATTAGAATAGTGCAAAGACCATCAAATTCCCAAGCATCCTAAAAGCTTTTTCACTGGTGACTCAAGGCCTGTATGTGTTAGCAAATAAGCAGAGGAGGAAATGTCCACTTCATCAAGAAGTGCTATAAAACCTTTATTCAACATAGAAAAGAATCCACCAATACAGCACACTTTGCTGTCCACTATCCCAGACACAGAACAAGAAAGCTGAGGGCAGACATCTCGTAAATATACCACTGGGTCAGAAGAGAAGAAAAAGATTAGAATGATGGATGTGGGAAATTAATGAAATTCTGAGCAATCTGGAGGATCCCTTTGTAATTCCTGATGAGATGCGGTGAGAGTGAGCTTCAGGAGCCCGCTTCAATTGCTGAGATTCTATATCTGTGCCTTTGATTGGATCATGTCCTATTCCAGGGCCCGCTAAGAAGGAGAGCCATCACCATAACATCTGCTCATGAGTTCTATCTATTCTTCTTGACAGTCATTTAACATCGAATCAGAAATTCCAACAAAAACCCTTTATTCCAGTGGGAGTGGACTCAGGTCAGACATTAGAGATAAGACTGAGGGTTGTGTATGTGAATAAAAATATTTGTTGAAGGAACCCACATGCCGGATCTTAGTTAATATCAGGCATTTCTACACGGTTTCCTCTAAAAGCAATGATTCACCGATGTGTTTGCACTGAACCTCTGCTTGTGCCAGAACAATGACCTGATTAAGTGGGACTTTGAACATAGAAGGTACCTTCAGGGTAAGTCGAAGAATAGGTATAAATGGATACAAAGCTGGGACTTTGTATCTCAAATCATAGTAATCTCTGATTACATTTGCTCCTTTGACAAATATTAATTGAGCTCCTGTTATGTCTCAGTCATGGCAATTTTAACTCCTAGTATTTAGTGTTGTACAAATGAAAGTCTCAGCACTCACGGGACACACAGTTTTATGGGAATGACAGATAAAAATCAGTAAACAAAGAGAACACACAGTTAACTTGTGATAAGTGCAATGAAGACAAACAATAGAGTGTAGGTTCTTCCTGGGTGGCAGGAGGACCTACACAGAGAGACTACTAAGGAGAACTCTCTGTGAGTAGATGATATTTAAACTGGGGTCCTAGAGGATACAAAGTAGAAAAGGTGTCCACCATCCAAAGAGCAAGGGATAAGATAAGGGTACAGTTCAGATAAGGAAGAGATTAAAAATACTGAACTTCCAGCAGATAACCAGCAACCACAGTGTTGGAACACTTTTTTTTTTTTAAGTTTATTTATTTTGAGAGAGAGAGAGAGAGAGAGAGAGAGAGAGGGACAGCACAAGCAGGGGAGGTGCAGAGAGAGAGAAGGGGGTGAGGGAGGGAAAGAGACAGAGGGAATTCCAAGCAGGCTATGTACTATCAGTGCAGAGCCCTATGTGGGGTTCAAACTCAAACCATGAGATCATGACCTGAGCTAAAGTCAAGACTTGGATGCTTAACCAACTGAGCCACCCAGGTGTCCCTGCAACAACACTTCTGATGTTGAGTTTTATGTGTTACTTTAGCTAGGGCTATAGTCCCCAGTTACTCAAATCTAAGTGATGCTATGAAGGTATTTTGTAGATGTGATTACTGTTCATAATCAGTTGACTTTAAGGAGAGGCCTGATTCACTCAGGTGAAAGGCCTTAAGAGTAGAACTGAGGCTTTGCAGAAGAAGAAAAATTCTACGGCCTGCAGCCCTGGCTTGTGCCTGAGGCTTCCGGTCTGCCCTTCCTGCCCCACAGATTTCTGACTTGTCTTGTCAACCCCACAACTGCATAACCCAATTCCTTGCAATAAGTCCCATAATATATATCTGCTATTGGCTTTGTTTCTCTGGCTTAACCCTAACCAATACAGGATCTTGTAGCCCTCACAGAGGGCCAGCCATTATTCCTTTAGTTGCTGGGTTTCATGGAAGTGCAGGGGATTCTAGGAAAGGGGCAGGTAGATGTATGTAGGGGTGTGCAGGGGCATGGGGTAGCAGTACTTACCAATAGGGTGGAGAGGCCATTCACTGTCTTCACAACTACTATAATTTATCAGAGCATGCAGGCTGAATATTAGCAAGAATTCCAGAAAGAGGGAAGAGAATATATGAAAGTCCTAAGACCAGAAAGTATTTGGAATATTCAAGGAACTAAAAGTAAAACAGAGATTCTGGATACAGTGGGCAAGAGGGAAAGTGGAATAAAATGATGGAATACAGGATCGGGGGTGCAAGTATGGTTAAGTACAGTGGGTTTATTTAAAAGCTCATTGAAGATTTTCAAGTAGGTCAGAGTCTGCTCAGAGGAGAAGAGATTAGCCTGGGGTTATGTTGAAGTCAGACACAAGAGTGTACAGTTCACCCCTGAAGAGCATGGGGGTCAGAGGCTCAAAAATCTATGAATGTTGATTCCCCCAAAACTTATACTAATATTCTCGTGTTGAGTGGAAGCTTTATCAATAACATAAACAACTGATTAACACATATTTTGCAGGGCATATGTATTATATACACTACATTCTCACAATAAAGTAGAGAAAACAAAATGTTATTAGGAAAATCAGAAAAGAAATTACATTTACAGTACTGCACGTTAAGAAATCTGGATCTAGTGGTCAGTGCACCAGGTGGTAGTCCTGTAGGTCTGTCTCCTGCTTCAACCCTGCTTGGAAGGAACAGACAGACCCCAGGAGGCCTCCAGCCTCCCAGCACCCCACAACCTCTTTTGCAGTCGCAACCTTCGGAACCACCTTCTCAGCCATCCTGTGCCTCCCGGAACAGCCAACACCGATTTCCGCACTTGGCCCCTTCCTGCGCACCAGCACGAGCTCCCACATGCGTCAGAATTATGCCACCCGGGTGGCAGCCGCGTCCACCGCCTGGCCCACCTGCCTCTGCGCGTCTCCCGCACTCACCTCTGTCTGGGCCGCTGTTTCCACGGGGAGGACGTGGCTCTGTGGACGCAGGCCACGTTGCGAGCTGAGAAGCTCCAGGGTCCCCGCGTCGCTGGAACAGGCCAGCCAGGCGGGGCCGCAGCGCTTCTTCCAGGACGTGCAGGAGCCGCGCGCGTGAGCGGGATCGACCTCCGGACGCCAAAGCAGCGCCCCGGCTGGGAGGATCCTGAATCCCGTCCTGTGCGTCCGCGGACGTGGCCTCTGCCCGCGCCCACCCACCCGCGTCTGCGGGCCACCTGCGGGACCTCGGCCAGCTGCGCAGGTGCCGCCCATCGCGAAGATGGACACCACCTGCTTGACCCCGTGGGCCGGCCCGCCGGCGGGGCAGGGGGCACCTCCTTACCTGACTCCCCCCTCAGGCACCGCCTGTCTCCGAGGGGCCCCCTGGCTCTTCCCTGGTGTCAGAGCTTCTGACTGAGCCTCTTCCCGAGGCCACCAGGCAGCCCTTCAACCACCCTGGAGCCCTCTCCCAAGCCATAGACCAAATGGAAACAATAAAACTTTTTGCAGAAAACAAATATCCATGTATAAGTGGTCCCAGAGTTCAAAACCATGTTGTTCGAGGGTCAACTATATGTGGCGGTCTAGGCAAGAGATAATGGCATCCTGGACAAACTTGACAATGGGAGGGATGCAGACAAATGGGTGGTAAATTTGGAAAATGATAATGTGAGTGCGTGCTGATAAAATAAAAGGAAGGGGACTGAGGGATGAAGCTGATGACCCCCGATTCCACAGTGGGTGATAAAGAGATGAATATCTGTGCTCACCACAGGAGGCTTTCTCCCTCACAGTTGATAATCCACAAGATAGCTGAGGAGTTGCATTGTTGAGGTTTGGGGGTGTGGTGGGACTGGATCTAGGACTGTGACCTCACACATCTGGGGATTATGGGACAGAGATTTCACTTCTCCTTCATATTTCCACTGATTCTTGCCCACGCCCAATCTTTGTTTCCCTAACCCACTTCCTCCTGCCTTGCACGTAAGGTGCTCATTTCCCCGTTGTGATTTCCATGTTGTTGTGAAGGAGTGTGTTGTATATTTAATTGCTGTGCGTGCTTCATGCTATGGAAGTTTTGAAACACTAACGTTGTTCTTATACAACTGTGGAAATACTGGGCCAGGCCCAAGAAATGTGTTTTGTTCATCTTGATAGAGTTTGTGTTTGTGCAAAATGAAGAATGGACTCTTTGATGTCATCCAGAAGAAGGTTGTGTTGAAATTTCAAATATACCTTGAAAAATCCTCAAAGAGGATTAGATGTGCGTGGTTAATGGACAGAGACCTGCTTAAGAAAGTATCACCGAGGCCAACAGAACAGCTTCTGAAAGGGTCTCATGGCTATTTTGTTTTAGACTCAAATATTAAGTATTATGAGTTAAATCATATCCCTCGAAAAAGAAATATTGGAGTTATAGTCCTCAGTACCTCAGAATGTGACCTTATTTGGAGGTAAGGTCTTTATGTACTCAATTAAGTTAAAAGAAGGCCATTGGGGAGGACCCTGATCCAATATAACTGATGTCCTTATAAAACGGGGAAATTTGAACACAGAAACACACACAGAGAGATGATGTGGAGTGACAGAGAAGAAGGCTATCTACAAGCCAAGGAGAGAGGCCTGGAATGCATCTTTCCAGTTTAGCCTTTAGAAGAGAACAACCATAGTAACACCTGGATTTGGAACGTCTGATCTAACCGATAAGATAGTAAATTTCTGTTGATTAAGATGCTCAGTATGTGGTACTTAATAAAAACAGCCTTAACAGACTGACATGTTATCTATATACTAAACATTCCAAAATGTAGACCAACACTTGGGTAAATCAAATTCAACCTTTCTAACCTAGGCTATCTAGATTATGGCTAATTTAGAAAAGAAGTGAATTCATAATTAAAAAAAAAGGGAAGAAGAAAGTACAAGGTGGTATGAGGGGCACAGGGAGAATGGGAAGAAATGAAACTAGAAAGCTTATGGAGGGAACAAATGTCTGAGAAAAAACCAACCTAGTCCAGGCTGAGTTCAAAATGTTATATTCTAGTGGGTTACATTGATCTAGTGACTATTTCTGCTTGCCACAACTTTGTACAATATTAAAATCCCTACATACACACTGAGCTTTAAGCAAAAATTTCCAAGCAGTATTTACTCCTGAGATTTCTTCTCCCCCGATAAAACTTATCTCCAAAAAATAAAGAAGTGAATTCATAAAGTGTTATTTTGCTGAATGAAATGAATCTAGGTAAATAACTCACTGATTCTCATAAAACATTTAAGTGCTTATGGCTATTTGCCCTTTATTTGTGAACTTTGTTAATATACAGATCATGTCTACTAGTCAGATCAATACAAGTTTTTCCGATTGTTTTCAGGATCTTGCTTTATTTACTGTGAAATTGTTATGTAATCAATACGTATAACTAAATATACTCTTAGATTTTCTGTATTGTGATACAGGTCAATTTTGGTAGCGGTGCTCTATTGTTTTAATGTTTGTTACCTTACAGTATGTCATTTTGGTAAGATGAGTTTTTTTCTCATAATATTATTTGATACAGCACAGGACAGTAGCTAAGAGCTCAGTGTTTATGTTTCATGATTCCCTTACTGATCTAGGTATGAATCTTGGTATCTTGGCCTCCTTCGAGGTTTGCTATGAAGAAAAAGAAAGAAATGTGAAATACTTAGAACAATGACTCATCCATAATAAACACCCAGTAAATGTTGTCTATCATTGTTGCTATAAGCCAAGCATTAAACGATGGTCCTTGCAACCCTAATGGATGGTACAAATAAAAGGCCCATTTACAGTTGAGGTAGCTGAAGTCACAGAGAGGCTCAGTAATGAGTAGAAGATCCAAGATTCAAACCTAGGTTGTTCCAAAGGCCACTCTTGTTACCAAAGTGCAGTAAGTTCTCTGGGTGGGAAGTCTCAAAAAAGTCAGCTATTTTCATCGTATCCATGCATGTTTACTTTCCCATATTAATTGTAGACTATTTTCTAGAGTTCCAAAATATGCTGGTTGAATTGGGATATAATTTCACAAGATAATAATTTCACATTCGCCTTATTATGAGTGAGGTTAAGCACACTCTTTTATGTTTTGCATTTTGTCTGCCACATGCGTTTCTTTTCTGTGAGCTCTTTAGTGTGCAGTTTTGTTCATTTCGCTATTGATTCATTAACTTTTCATCCCAACTTTACCATTATCTTTGGACACACTCCATTTAGGCCTTTGCTTCCATCATTTAGCCCATCATCACCTTCATCTAGCCTAAATCAATAGTTATTTCCTAGGCCTTGTCTTTTCTTACCTATCAGTAACACTGAACACAGGTGACCACTCCCTCCTAATAGAAAGGCATTCTTCTCTTGTCTTCTGGCTTAGAGTACACTCCTGTTCATCCTGCCATCTCACTGCCCTCTGCTAATCAGTTTCCTTTCTCCTATTTTCCATATGTTCCTAACATCTAAATGTTGTATCCTGGGACTTAGTCCGGTTATACTCCCTCACCCCCGAAAGGATTCTGCCAGTCTCATGGCCTTAAATAGGCTGATGGCTCTCCAACGTAGACCCTCTTCCCTGAACTTCACCTCCAGGTGCCTGGGTGTGCACTACCTCCATCCAGATGGCCAGCAGGCTTCCCAAAATCAACTTGTCTAGAATCCATCCTCCCCCTACACCTGTGTCTCCCGAGTTCTGTTACATCCTTGTAACAGTGGGGCAAAGTATTTTGGATTCATGTTCGACCCCTCTTTATCTCATAGTCTATCTCTAATCTCTCAGCAAAACTTGTTGAGTATCTCTTCAGATTTTATCCAAAATCTGATCTCTTCTGTTTATCATCTCTTTCCTGGGATATTATCCTAATTGGTCTCCTGGCTTCTACACTTGTTGCCTTTATGGTTCATTCCAACACAGCAGCCAGGGAAGTCCTTCTAAAATATAAGTCCAGTTCCGGCACTTTTCTTCTCAAAGCATTGCAGTAGCCTCCCATTTTACATAAAGAGAAGCCAAATGGCTTATAGTGGCTACAGCTCTTAGGAGACATCCCCCAGGCCACTGCCCAGGCCCCATCTCACGCCACTTTCATTCTGTTCACTTCGCTCCAGCTGTAGGACCTCTGTGCTGTCATTCCAATAGACCCAGTGTGCTCTCCCTCAAGGGGGTTTGGCTTGCTGTTTTTCTGCAGTGTCATTATCTCCCCCCTTCTCATGCATCTCTTCAGATGTCCTTCTATCAGCAAGGCCTTCCCAGACTACCTTACTTATAATTACACATACTCATGTGCCCGTCCCTCCTCTGGCCTGGTAATCTCTACGTCCATTCTCTATTTTTCTCCATAGCACTTGTAACTATCAGATGTGCCATATACTTTACCTGTTCATTCACTTATTGTCCCTATGTGCCCACTGGAATATAAACTTCACGATAGCATGAGTTCTCAGCTGGTTCACTGCCGTATTCTCAGGGCTTTAAAATAGTGATTGGCTCCAAGTAGCTACTCAAATATTTGTTGAATAAGCCACTATGTGCACTGAGTTACATCCTCATTTTCAGTGAAGGAAATTGGGACTCAGGTAGCTACATAACTTTCCTTTGTAGCTAGTAATGAAATCAGAGTCAATACTCTGATGCCTCAGACTCCAAAGTGCTCCTTCTTTGTTTGCATTGGGCTGCCTCCTTCCAGAAGGAGGGCTTTTATTTACATTTTACATTTATTTACATTTTAATTTTAAGGACATGGTTGAAGTCCAGGATAAGTCTTCAGAGAATCTGGGTTCTGGTCCTAGCTCAGCCACTAAATAATGGTGAGATCATGGGGAAGCCACTTAAGTCTTTTAGTTCTCAATGATCACTTGAGTAATCTGAAGAAAAGTGTCTATAATCTCTAGAGTTTCTTCCAGTGAGCAGTCTACAACCCATTAGCTTACATAGTGCTTAAGCGGATGGTATACAGTTTACCCAATGTTGTTCTAGTTCTCACAGTAAGAAGTACAGAAAGATCATAGGTTAATTTTGTTTTCATTTAGTTTAAGCCTTTTTGCTAAGGGAGGTGTTAATATACCATAAAGTTTTATTGTTTTTCTCTGAAGCAAGAGGAACAACTGAGATACAATTTGCTCCATATTCTTGCCAATGTCTGATAGATTCCCCACCCTACCGCCTCTCTCTTTAAGTGAAACAAGACATAATTTCATATCCCTGGTCTGAGAGAAATGGCCATATGTTTTAGAAAATCTGAAAATAATGTATTATGCCTTGTTAAAGAGAAGCTCTTTTGAAACTTGTTTAAAATCTAGGCATGTAAGCACAGTGCAATAATTATAACTTGAAGAGCTTCCCTAAGAACGTTGTGAAAGTTTAGAGAAAAACCTGTAAGGTGGACGCATGTAGCAACAGATTAGTTGGTCTCTTAGCAGTTATTATCCTTCCTCTGTCCCTAGGTCTCCACTCTGGCAGTTAAAAACAAAGAGATGCTCACAGAGAAATCTCAGGACTGACAAGCTGGTTCCTGCCACATTTGGAGAGTGGCATTTGGGATTGGAATATATTATGTGAGTTATAAAGGAAATAAATCTCATTTGTGGTCTCTCTAGTCCTTTAATTAGAAAAAGAAAAAAAAAGCACAACAAACTGTCTGAGGCCCCAAGAACTATAGTTGGCAGGAAGTAATTATTTTTCTTGGAGCCGGCGCAAATGCTCAGGGCCAGGTACAAAGCCAACTGCAAGATTTGACATACATAGCATTACACAGCATCAAAAGATTCTGCTGCAATCATCACATTTTATCATCACAAGAGCGGCTTCTTGTTCACCCTTTCCTCTTGTCCAGATGACCAAGTTGGGAGGCCCACTCCCACCCCAGTTTCTCTGGTGTCTTTTGTGCCATTTATTCACAGTGGAACTTCTGTTCCAGAAAAATCTCTGGATGAACCTGTAGAGAAAATCCTCTCACTTGTCCACTACAATGACCCAGTAGGTTAAGGAGATGCATGCCACTTAAAATTAGGCTAGAACTCCTATGTACACACTGAAGTTGTGAGTGCTTTCAATACCATAGAGGCTAAGAGTACCAGTAAAGTAGTTTCATGAATAAACAGTCAATTCCTTTTCATTGTTTTCCAGGACCCAGATGCAAACTTCAGTGTGCATTAGAATCATTAGTGGATTTATGTATTTATGTATTTATTTATTTATATCTTTCCATCTCTGGCTTTATTGAGATATAATTGACACATAACATTGTGAAAGGGTAAGATATATGGTGTGACGCTTAGATGTACATACATATTATGAAATGATTACCACAGTAAGGTTAGTTAACACATCTATCACCTCACATAGCTACCTTGTGTGTATGTGGTGAAAACATTTAAGCTTTACTCTCTTAGCAACTTTCAAGTACACAATACAGTGTTGTTAACCATAACGACCATGTTGTATATTAGATGCCCAGAACATATTATCTTATAACTAGGAGTTTGTAGCCTTTTTTTTTTTTCTTGGAGAGAGAGTGTGAGCACAAATGGGAGAAGGGCAGAGAGACAGAGAGAGAGAGAGAGAGAGAGAGAGAGAGAGAGAGAGAGAGAGAGAATCTCAAGCAGGCTCCATGCTTGATGCAGCGCTTTGCATGGGGCTTGATGCCAGGACCCTGGGATCATTATCTGAGTTGAAATCAAGAATTGGACATTCAACTGACTGAGACACCCAGATGCCCCAGTTTGTAGCCTTCTACCAGTATCTCCCCAAATGAAAGTTATTTACACTCCTAGGCATGCCTCCAGAGTTTGATTTCTTTGGGATGGTATAGGCACAGAAATCTGCATTTAGGCAAACAACCTAGTCACCAGAAATCAAAGCGGATGCACCATTCTTCCACACTCTGGGTCAAGGGTGGTGGTGAGAATGAGTACAAGGAAATCAAGGAGTACCTCTTGGGTCTTCCTGAAGTTCAGTCCAAGGCAGCCTCAAGAATGGTTCTCCCTGACCTTTTTTTTCTATTGGCAGGTACTTCCACCCTTTGGGTCATTCAAGTTTTCTTCTCTGTCCCCTTCCCTATGCCTGACACTCCATGCAGAATAAGACAGAGTCTCTGTATCCTCCTTCCTTGCACCATCAAGACAAGCAAACATATTCTTTCCATTATGAGACTTTTATTGAAAATCCTTATGAATAACAAACTGGACGTAAATGTAGGGAAATTAAAAACATCCTGAATTTTATCAAAGATTTTTTAGTTGTGGCTCCAAGTCTGCTTCTCATATGAAGGAATGGAAGAAACTTGGGGTTTTAAATTTTAATTCTTATTCCTGAAACTAGAAATCCTCAAGCTTCCCTTCCTTCCTGTCCCTACTTCTTGTTCCAACTTTGGTAAAGCCCCAACATCTCCAGTGTTTCATGGATCCCTGCCAATGGAATCCATCATTCTCTTTGTTTCCACTTTTTCAATTGTAAAACAAATACAAGCTAATTTTCATGTACTTCGGACACCAATTCCCTTAGTCAGAAAAGACTTTAAATATTGGAAAAATGAGAATTATTAGGAAGAGGTAACTTATCTCAGAAATTGGTCATTACTGGTAATTGGTAATTCTCTTTACAGTTCCAAGCAAAGAGTCTATGCAGACAGTCCCTTATTTCCACCCCCTACACCCAAATTACAAAAGGAGCAGGTTTTTAAATTTTAACTTTTTATTTTATTATTTTTAAGTTTATTTACTTATGTATTATTTTTATGTTGATTTATTTTTGAGAGTGAGAGAGATCATGAACAGGGGAGGGGTAGTGAGAGAGGGAGACACAGAATCCAAAGCAGGCTCCAGGCTCCAAGATATCAGCACAGATCTCGATGCAGGGCTCAAATCCACAAACTGTGAGATCATGACCTGAGCCGAAGTCGGATGCTTAACTGATTGAGCCACCCAGGTGCCCCTATTTCTTTATTTTCTGAGATGGGTAGAGCAGGCACACAAGAGGGGCAGAGTGGGAGAGAAAGAATTCCAAACAGGCTCCACACTATCAGCACAGAGCCCGATACTCGGTTCAAACTCATGAACCATGAGATCATGGCCTCAGCAGAAATGAAGACTTGGACATTTAACTGACTGAGCCACCCAGGCGCCCTCAAATTTAACTTTTTATTTTAAAATTCAAACACACCCAGCAGGTTTAAACTGCCAGTTATTTATGATACCTTATTGTGAACACCTTCCTTTTTTTTTCTTCCTTCCACCCACAATTTTGTTTTATTTATTTTTATTTTATTTTATTTTATTTTATATTTTATTTTATTTTATTTTACATTCTCAATGTCTTTAGCTTACACAGAAACAGAAGTGAACAAGACAGAAAGTGTTCCTCACTTAACGGACAATAAAAGACAAAATACATGATTTAAATAAATAAATTTATTTATTTAAATAAATAAAATATAAAGTAATTACCTGTGCTTGAAAAAACAAAACAGGAAGAAGAGTGGAGAGTGGCTGATGTAAAATATGCAGAAAGCAGTGTCTTAACGGGGAAACACTTGAGAGCAGGGGCACTGCTGGAGAGGGAGCCCTGGGAAAAGTTATAAAATAAAACAGGTCACCTATGAGGTAAAATCATGGAAGTATTGGTAGCGGGAGGTGAGGGTGGGCTGAGAGGAGAAAAGTGCAGTGGAGCTCTCCTTGGGTGTGGCTTGGTTTATGTTGCTTGGATTCCTGAAGATAATCTTATTTCATCTGTTTGTGTCTCTGATAATTATCTCATTCACTTTGTTTGTAAATAAGCATGGAACCTACAAAATGATCAGCTCTTCAGTGTGGCTTCCCAGACTCCTAGTTCCTTGTCCCCACCTGACTGGGACCACCTGTCTCTGCCTGGGGTCTCCTCTCGGCTGTTTACTCTCTCCAGACCAGTTAACTGGGTGAATTGTGGAGTTCACCTGATTTGTTTTGTCTTTATCAGGATTCACCATTCTTCACTCACAGATGGTCAATGTCTAAACAATATTATTTCATACACTATGCCTATTAAAAAAAAATATTTCTGGTGAGAGAGTAAATCTGATCAATCTTGGCCATAATTGAAAATGAGTTCTCATACTTTGTATCATGAACCACAGACGTACTTCACAGCTGGGCCACACACAACTGATTCCATCTGATATTTGTTCCTGAGCCTAAGGTAGCCACTATAGGCTGGCCAGGGAACAATGATTAATGTTTCCAAATGCTTTCCTCTCTTGAAGACAATGAAGATGAAGCATCCAAAATGACAGCGGTAGCAGAAGGATCAGCAGACATAGGCACTGAAAGAACCCAAAAGCCAAGAGGAACAAAGAAAGTGGGTCAGAAACCATGTTTGATAGAAGCCATGGGTGAGAAAGAAGCATAGAAAATAGAAGAGGGCACAAAAGAGTTGGTAATGGGTAGCTTGAGTAGAAACAAAGATGGAAAAAAAAATGAGAGAAGGGTCATGGGGAAGGCAACTAGAGATTCTGTTGTATTCTAAATGATTTTCCCTTTTACTATAAAACTTGGGTATACTGAGGCACCTGAGTGGCTCAATTGTTTAAGTGTCCGACTCTTGGTTTTGGCCCAGGTCATGATCTCACAGTTCATGAGATCAAGCCCTGCATCAGGCTCTGTGCTGATAGCATAGAGCCTGCCTGGGATTCTCTCTCTATCTCTCTGCCCTTCCCTTGTTCATTCAGTCTCTCTCAAAAATAAGTAAACTTAAAAAATGTGGTTATACTGATTTATAAGAGTGTGCAATACTTCTTTACTTTCTTCTGAATCTTTCTAGTAATGTTTGTCACTTGAGGTAAGCTGACCCCAATTCTTTTTTCAAAAGAACTTAAGACTCACCTATTGGATCCTTGGTAATGGCAGTTGGTTAAAACTGAGGCAGGGTACAAGGTATGTATACATACTGGTTACCTATTATAAAACCATTTAATGAGACCCATGTAATGGGAGATATAAATACGTACCTCTTTCATTAAATTGTCTATATCACCACTTCATTATTACAAACTGAAGAGATAATTCTCTTGAAAGAAAGAAGGAAAGAAAGAAAGAAAGAAAGAAAGAAAGAAAGAAAGAAAGAAAAACTAGAAAACTATTTCAGGACAAATAAAAGGATATGATGCTTAAAGCTCATATATTCCTCAGATGACAGATCAGGTGTCCCCTCCTCAGAAATGTATCATTGACCCCTGCCCCTACGTCAGATATCCTGTTACAAACTCTCAGAGCACTCTGAACTTTCCCTTCAAGTGCCTGTCTCAGCTTATAATGATATCTTTTTGTCTGTGTAATTAATATCATCTCTCCCCAACTAAATTATAAGCAATAAAGGGTAAGGATTCTCTAACATTTATTGAATTAATGAGTGGGTGCTTTAAAGACATGGGAAAACAGAATTCATATGACAAAAACGCTTAGTTTTTACCAAAATTCATTTTGGTTTTATCCTGGAGACAGCCAACTTTATTTGTCAGGTTCCCACATAGATGTGGCTATGTGAAACAATGCAAGCAATGTGGGGTGTTTCTAGGCATGATCTATTAAAGTCTCCCATTTACACACTCTTCCAAGTATTTTCTCCTTTTGAATGATGTGGATGATGGCCTCTGACCTCCCACTACTCTCCTTCCTTCTTTCCTTCCCTAGGGATGCTTTGGGAGCCACATGATGAAAATGATGGAGCCACAGTATGAAATGAGCCTGGGTATCCAAGTCACCACATGAAACAGAGTTACCACATTGTTAAGAATAACCCACTTTGACTATTACATAAGTGAGAAACAAACTTTTATTGTGTTTGAGTCAGTATACACGTGTGGATCTATTTGTTATTGTAGCCTAATCTACCTTATTAAAATCCATGTGTATGAAGGTATTGGGAGATAGGAGGGTGGGAAATGCATCAAACATGGAGAACAGGAATGCCCTTGCATTAATAAGCATTTGGAATTATAATTACACATGCCAAGTTTCAAGCAATGCCAAGAAATTAAGTTATAGATTCTCCATTGTCTAGGGGCTTTAAACTTCATTTGGAGGGCTGCTGGTGAATGAACCTAGTGATTTCTTGAAAACCCATACAGTTCCATTATTCTAACTCTATCCACCAATGTTACTTACAGGAAAATAATTCATCCTTCTTTACAAAGGAATACATACACTGTCATGGCATTTGAGAAATATGGCATCAGTCTCCCTGGAATAATTGAGAATTTTATTATCCCGTTGGATGAAGTAATAGACTCCATGCCAACAGAGCCCTTGTGAGGCTGACTTCATAAAAATAAAAGACAAGAGGTAAAAACATCCATATGTATATATCCCCCAGATATGTCTTCAAAGCTAGCTTTGATAAAATTTCTTATGGCTGAAGGACATAGAAACAGTACATTCAATCTACCTGTACCCAAAGGAAACTTCCTCTTTATTTGATGTAACTATGGAGTAAAATAACGTATCAAGCTCTGCTTTGGGAAACAGAAGGCAGATTCAGCTATTATTTATTCTTAGCATGTAAATGACTAAATGCCAATGTATGTTGTCTTTCAAAAAGAATACAAAACAGCAAAAACAGCTTTCTAACTCAAAACTCTTGAGACGTCTGTCCTTTACATTTATTACTTTACATGTGATTTAATCTGCCTATTTTTCAGACCATAAAAACTTTTGTTAGGGAACTAATCTTTACATCAACAAGGAAATCAACAAATATCTTTAGCACAACATACTATCAACCCCATGGATAAATAGAACATAGTCCCTGCCCTCACATAGTTTACAGTCCTGTTTCAGATACCAGCTATCAGTCTAAGAAGGGATAAACAATATTTAAGTTGCAAATTAGAAAAAAGTATAAAGTGAATAATATAAGAATTCAAAGGGAGGAGAGATCATTCCTGACCTACCTGAAAAATTATGTGGAGAGAGAATATGATAAAGGAGTTGGGATTTGAGCTGGACTTTGACTTTGGATAGACTATTTTATTGTTTAGGAGTTAGGTTTAGCTGCATGTGACACAACATCTAAATTAAGTAGCTTAAACAAGACAGTTTGTTTTTTTTTTTTCCTCTCCCACATAGAGCTTTATGGAAATAGGTAATCCAGGACTGGCACAGCAGCCCAAGAATGTCAGGGTCAAAGTTGATTCTCTTGATCTTTCCTTCATCATCACAATGGATATACCATGGCTCCAGCCATCTCTTCTACAGGAATGGATGAAGGGGGTCAATAGGTTCAAACTTGCATTTATAAAATAAAAGAGTAACTGGGATGTAATGTACAGTATGGCGACTATGGTTAACAATGCTGCATTGCATATCTGAAAGTTGCTAAGAGAGTAGATCTTAAAAGTTTCATCTCAGGAAAAAATATCTGTAACTATGTATGGTGATGAATGTTCATTAGATCTATTGTGGTGATCACTTACAATATACATGAATATTGAATCGTTCTACACCTGAAACTAATATAATAATATAGGTCAATTACACCTCATGTTTTTTTTAAAAAAGAGACAATTTGGACTTTCTATTCTTTTATTTGCTATTTTCTAGAAGTCTAATTATGCCTAATTATAATCCCACTTAACTTGTTAAGGAAAGATAGGATACTTAGTTAAAAACAAAACAAAACAAAACAACAACTCTGCTGTCCAAAATAATTAACAGTTTCTCCAGCTAGAATCCTGTCAGATCTCAGCAGGAAGCAAATATCTGTAGCTGAGATATTAAGGGAGTTGAATGAGTACTTAATATATTTTAATGCATCTCTGGTTGGCAACCTCACATGGACACTTTCAAACTGGAGTGTTGGTAGACTTGGAGAATAGGAGCTCTATGCTGTGGCAAATCAAAGTTAGAGCTGAATTCCTTTGATTCATAGTCTTTTGATGTATTTGGAGAAGTTACTGTAGCAACAGATTATGTCACCTGAAGTTCAGGAGAACGTTTGAAGATGTCAGAGGAAATGAGTAATCCTTACCTGGAGAAGTAAAGCAGGTAGGCAACGCCTCTTACCAGAAAGTGACAGTGGTAACTGCATCCCTTATTATTTCTGTCTTTTATTAACAAAACGTGTATGATTATAGCATTTGCTTTCAATGAGCATGCATAAGGCAACCCGTAACAATCACATTTTAGGTACTCCTATGAACTCTTTCAAAGCACCCATTAAGCTCAAATCTGGACATGTTTACTATTTGTAAAAAATGACAACTAAGTTTTTTTTTTCTTTATCTCTAGTGATTTATATTTTATTTAAATTTTTTAAAAAATTTTAATGTTTATTTTTGAGAGAGAGACAGAGCATGAGCAGGAGAGGCAGAGAGAGAGGTAGACACGGAATCTGAAGCAGACTCCAGGATCTGAGCAGTCAGCACAGAGCCTGACGCAGAGCTCAAACCCACGAACAGAGAGATCATGACCAGAGACGAAGTTGGTCCCTTAACCGACTGAGCCCTCCAAGTGTCCCAAGTGATTTACCTTTTAAAAACCAGTTTGAAAAAAAAAATAATAATAAAAAAAAAAAAATAAAAACCAGTTTGACTACCAATACATATGTTACAATTTTAATGTGCCAGACAGTTATTTAAGAGATGGAAGTAATTATGCAAACATTCTTTTCTTAGAAAGAGAAGGTGAATTAGGATAACTTTCATAGAATTATAATCATTGAGGGGCATCTGGGCGGCTCAATCGGTTAAGCGTCCAACTCTTGATTTTGGCTCAGGTCATGATCTCACGATTTGTGGGTTCAAGCCCTGCATCAGGCTTTGCGCTGACAGCATGTGGAGCCTGCTTGGAATTCTCTCTCTCCTCTCTCTCCCCTCTCTCTCCACCCACACGTGTGCTCTCTCTCAAAATGAATAAATAAACTTAAAAAAATTATAATCATTGATTTTCACTGATACGTGTCTAAGGTAACTAAAACTGTAATATTTAAAATGCTATCACGAAATTCTTAAATCCAGTTACTTAAGGTGATATATATATATATATGCATGTATCCATATATACACACATACACATTTATATACTTAACACATTTAGTAAAGAAAATTTGTTTTAAAAGTAGGTTGCCTTTATTTGTGTGAATACATTTTTTCTTAAATTCATAGGTACAAAGCCAATGATGCTTTTTTTAATCTCTCATTTTGTTATGCAATTGTACTTTGTTTTTTGAATTTTAAAATCTATTGCTCACAGGTAGAACCCAAATGGAAAACAGAAGTTCAGCTTCCTTGAAAAAGTTGGACTGATGCAGAGAACAGGGTATTTCTGGAGGCCACTAAGCAATTGCTTCATTAGCACCTCGAGTGGAACGTCAGTAACTCTGGTCACTAATTGCACATTTTGTCAGGCCCAATTTTCGTCCCAGGGAGGAAAATTTTAAACCTGTGTATAATTTTTAAGAAATTAAGTCCCAGCTCGTCCTAGTTTCCAGGACCATGATTTGTTATGTCTGAGCTATTCGTAGCATTCTGCAGAATGTCAGCATTGCTTCCATGGAAAAACAAGGACACCTGTTGAAAAATATCCTTCCAGATCTTGATTTAGGCCAACTAATAAATACAAAAAGGAGAAAAATATTCCCCAGGTTTTATACACACACACACACACACACACACACACACACATATTTTTTCCTTTAAGTTCTTAAATTTACTTTGAGACAGAGAGAAAGAGTGTGTGTATGAGTGAGTTGGGGGGAGTATAAAGAGGAGAGAGTGAGAATCCCAGGCAAACTCTGCACTATTAGCTTGGAGCCTGATGAAGGGCTTCAATTCATGTACTGTAAGATCATGACCTGAGAGGAAGTCAAACACTTAACCTACTGAGCCACCCAGGCACCCCTATTCCCCAGGTTTTAAGTTTATATATAACGCTTATTATGTTTTTTGCTGCCACAAAGCCATTTTCCTCCACTCCCTATTCCCAACCCCCCACCTCTAAGACAGGGTTAAATATCCCTTCTTTGTGTATTCCTGGTAACCTGTGCGGGGCTGGTGTGGTCTTATGAATCCGTGCTGTAATTGTCTGATAACTTACCTCAACACATGCCTGGAACCTAGTACAACTCAGTGATTGATTTGTTGAATACTGCATTTCATCAGTTCTAATATGTACATTTTTACACCACTGATGTGTCTTAAAATCAATGATGTCCTATCATTATTGTTATCTGGGGATCATAGTTGTCATTGAAGCAGGGTTGTTTGTGCTGAGTAGTGGATTATAGCTTGATTTTATTCATCGTTTCAGGAAAAACCACAACTCTCTGTTCTTGGGAAGCAATCACCAATTTCTTTTATTGTCTCTCTCCTCCCCTGTACGTGGTCCACAAACAACAACACTATCATCACCTGGATGTGGGTAAGAAATGCAGAATCTCAGGCCTCACCCCAGGCCTACTGAATCAGAATCCTCATCTGAAAGAGATCCAACTGCATATGCCCATTAAAGTTTGAAAACCATTAAAGCTTTCTGGGACCTGAGAAAGATAGTGGCGAGCTGAGGAAGCTGTGTGACATTTTTGCTACTGGAATGTGTGAAAGAATGATCTCTGTCACAAGCCAAGAACTGCAGCTGAAGGCAGGGCTAGGACCTCAGCCCCTGGCACACCAAAAAGAAAACTCAAAAACAAAATAGGGGCACCTGAGTGGCTCAGTCGGTTAAGCATCCAACTTCGGCTCAGATCATGATCTCGAGGTTCATGAGTCGGAGCCCCACGTCAGGCTCTGTGCTGACAGCTCAGAGCCTGGAGCCTGCTTCGGATTCTGTGTCTCCCTCTCTCTGCCACTCCCCTGCTTGTCTTCTCTCTCTCTCTCAAAAATAAAGAAACATTAAAAACAAACAAAAACCCCAAATAGGGCTGTGTGGGTGATTCATGTGGGGAACATGTCTGCTCTTAAGGCAGCACCACACTGTTTAGCTGGAAGTCGTTTTTCTTTTTCAGTGATATTTAAATTAATGTATCTTCCAATCCCCCATGACTTCATGCATTCAGTAACACGTGATATTTCTTCCCTCTAAAAGGTCAGCTGAGAACAGGAGTAGGGGCCTGACCTAGCACCTGGCTCTATCTCTAGCACCCAGTGCAGCATCAGTGAGCTGAGTGCACAAAGCCTATTTATAGGAGGGAATTTACACTTTCTATCACTTCTTCTTCCTTTGAAAATAAACCAGGTAAATATTCCTGAGATTTACTGTTCTGAATTACTAACTCCTGTGAACCAGGTGAGGACAAGAACTTGTAGGTCTCAAATATAAACTGCAATCAGGAGACCTATTAAATAAAATATGATTTATACAGCTTCAGCATATAACATAAACAGAATACTGGACAGGGAGTCCAGAACCTGTTCCAGTTCCAGGCCCAAGAGCTTTATGCAAATGCCTCTACTGGCCTGCAGTCAGCTTTTTATTTTTTAATCTTTTTATATTTTATTTATTTTTGAGAGCAAGAGAGACAGAGCATGAGTGGGGGAGGGACAGAGAGAGAAAGAGGGAGACACAGAATCCGAAGCAGGTTCCAGGCTCTGAGCTGTCAGTACAAAGCCCTACACGGGGCTCAAACTCACAGACCGCGAGATCATGACCTGAGCCAAAGTCAGATGCTTAACCAACTGAGCCCAGGCGCCTTGTCAGCTTCCGCATCCTTCTAAGGACCTGGAGCACATAAGCTCCTCTCAGGTTCAGTCCCCAGGATAGCTCTATTTTTCTGGCCTTCTAAAGACCCTAGTGTCCATTCTCATCTTTTTTTTTTTTTTTTTTAAATGTGTTTTCTAGCTTATGTATAAATTCGAACTCAGTGAGTTAAAAAGACAACACGTGCAAGGGTAAGGGTCACGTTTTTGTCCATATTGTGTTCATTAACACGGACAAGCATGCCGGGAAGCTCATTGAACATTATATACATAATTGAGTTGAAACACTTAAAGAGCTAAACTGAAAATTTGGCCAGCTTTTGTTGTTTCTAATAGTTTTAATCCTAGCACATTATTCAGATTTAAGAATTTCTGATTCTGATACTGAAGTCTTTCTCTGTCTTTACGCTTTGAAGATACCTTCTTTTTTTTTACCCCTTTCTCTTGCTCTTTTAACTCTTCACAGACTGTGGGAAATAATGGCAACTTTATTTCTAGACTTTTGAAAAGATAATATGGTACACTTATGCTCATAAAGATAAAGCATAGCTGAGAATAGGACGTGAAAAAAGAACAGAATTGAACTTAGATTTCAATCAGATAAACAGGTTGATATTCCATAAAAGAACAGTCATACAGATATTGGTCAGAACTTAAATTCACAGCCCTACTCTACTCACTACTTAGTAATACTACTTAATAATATTTCCTGATCATTTTTTAATAGTGATTTAAATTTCATCTATTCTGTGAATAAAATGTTTTCTGTGAATAAAATGTAAATTTATTGGGCTAGAACTGGTGTTAAAGGGACTGAAAAATGTCCAACTGAAATGAAACAGACACCAGGGAGAATCTCTTTTGACTCCCAGACTTGGCTTTGGTTCTGTGCTCCCATTTCTGGCTTTGATTAGAGTCCAAAGGTGCCGTTTTATTCTCTTCCAGACATGATTGCCACATTTGTGTTTGGAGCACTCATATGAAGTCTAAAGTGACGAGTGTTCCCGGACTGGGTTAAAAACCCCATCTTAGCTGATTTTTATCCTCACTCTCTTAGAGTTGGGTTATTAAAGCTCTGGTTTGTCATTACCTACTATTCATGATTTAATATAGATAGAATAAGAACCCTTTTCAAACAAATATAAATTAACATTCACTTTGGTATTCTTTTTTAAATGTTTATTAATTTTTGAAAGAGAGAGAGAGAGACACTGCATGTGACGGAGGGGCAGAGAGAGAATGATACAGAAACTGAAGCAGGCTCCAGGCTCTGAGCTGTCAGCACAGAGCCCCCAAAGCAGGACTCAAACTCACTAGTCATGAGATCATGACCTGAGCTAAAGTTGGACACTTAACCAACTGAGCCACCCAGATGCCCCTCATTTTGGTATTCTTAAAGAGTATGCGAATGTCTTTAAAAAGCATTTAAGGGTTACAGAGTAATCACAGTATTTCTTTGCTTTTTCTTTAAGATTCTTGTTCATCTGGATTTTTTTTTCTCACTTCAGTGTTTTATATAAAAAAAAAAAAAATGGCTACTTACTTTAGTTTCTTCCTTTACTGAGCTTATAACTTATTTTTCTGTCAATTGGCTTATTTAAATTTTTCTTGTGTAGGCCTGAATGCAAAGAATCAGTGCTACATTAGCTGTCTCTCTTCAAAAAAGTCCCTCCCTGGAGCAAACTTTTTCCTCAGATACAAACTCTGCTAAAATGTTTAAGAAAGACATATGCAAAGGGCTTAGAAAGGCCAGAGTAGCAACACAGGAAAGAATCTTAGATCAAATGGTCCAGAAATTGCAAACTAGTGGCCTTTAGACCCACACATTAACAGTTTTATTGAAATATAATTTACATACATTAAAATTCACTTGACATGTAATTTTTTTTAAGATTTTATTTTTAAAGTAATCTCTACACCCAATGCAGGGCTCAAACTCACAACCTGAGATCAAGAGTCTCACATTCCACTGTCTGAGCCAGGCAGGCACCCCTTGACATGTATTTGTTTAATGCATTTAGTTTCACCACTTGAAAAATCTAAACTTTTGGTTTATGTTGGAAAACTAAAGCATTTAGGAACACAGTGTTCTGATACTGTCTTGTTTTTTTCAGGTGACACAGGAATTCTGCAATTTGACAGTCTCCACTATACCTTACTGTCTTATACTTAGCAGGCTTCATTTGTTAAGACACCATCAAGATCCCGTAGGCATTACATGTGTGATGCCTGGTTTAATCCAATCCCCATTCAATAAATCAATACAGTTGGGCCCAAAGAAGTGAAAGGAGTCGCCCAAGTAAATTAAAAATGACTTATCCACTTGGTACCAACCATATGTTACTTTAGAATTATTTGATAAAACAAATTTTAATTATAATTCTTTGCGACAAAAACAATCCACATAACAATGCTGATATGTCACTAAATTGCTTTCATGAACGATTAATGGGTTTCAATATGCAGTTTCAATAACTCTGCCTAAAATAATGCCTTATGTGATTGAACTCATTATAACAGATCCTTAAAATATTCTAATAGCGGCACCTGGGTGGCTCACTTGGTTAAGCATCCAACTTCGGCTCAGGTCATGATCTCACTGTTTGTGGGTTCGAGCCCTGTATCAGGCTCTGCTGACAGCTTGGAGCCTGCAGCCTGCTTTGGATTCTGTGTCTCTCTCTCTGCCCTATTCCCTGCTCACACTCTGTTTCTCTCTCAAAAATAAATAAAACATTAAAAATAAATAAAAATAAATAAAAAATATTCTGATAAACCTAAGTTTTAAGGATGAATTTAGGGTCAAAGGTAGGTGGTAAATAAATATTGATAGCAGTAATTCCAATAAAGGCTATCATTTATTTAGTACTGACTATGAGTAGAACAGCATTAAGAGATGCATGTAAGGGACAAGACTTGAAAAGAGTGACTGACAAGATGAGGTAAAGTCACCTTATCATAAATGAGTGAGTTAATTTTCAGGCACTGATAGAAAAGAGGAATTTTCTATTTGTTTTGAATTAGCATGGAAATTCAAGACTCTAGAACTGTCCTGTCCACTATGTTAGTCACTAGCCACATGTAACCATTTAAATTTCGAGTAATCAAAATAAAATAAAATTAAAAATTCATTTTCCTTGTCACCCTGGCCACATTTCAAACACCCACAAGGCATGTGTGGCTAGTGGCTACCACGTGACCGGTACAGATGTAGATCTTTTCCATTATCACAGAAAGTCTGTTTGGGCAGTACTACTCTCTAATAATATATCATCTTTTGAGACATTTGAGTCATGTTCTCACAAAAACTAAAATTGCCACGTGCCAAGTGTACACAAATTAACCCATGTATTTTTATAGTCCTTTCTAAAATACAGTAACTGCTAGTTGTCATCAGCCAGCCAACATTCGCTTCGATTAGCAAAAGCTAATGTGAACTAAACAAGTTGGGTGTGGAGTTGCTTTAAATTGGTTTTCTTTAAACTGATATTTCAAACTTCCCTCCAATCCAACTGCAATTGTTTGAAATGATTCACTAGCATTAATGTCAAGTGATTCTCATTACAAAACTAAATGAGAAGTAATTAGGGCAAAGGCAAGTGTTGATACATTTGTAGAATTCTTCGGAAAGCTTAAGTAAATATATAAGCTGCAAGACAATGCAAACCTCTATGTCCACCAAAACAATGAATCTCCTGCAGCAGTTTCTGAAGGCAAGAGAAAATGTGGGGGGTAGACTTTCATCAGTCTTAATGTGATTTTCAAACCACCATTGGCCTGTTAGAGAGTACACTAGCTGATGCCAAGCCAGACACTGGATAAGTGATTTTATAGCTACTAGATTTTATCTACCCAAGGCAAATGACACAGATAACTGATCCAACTCACCATCTTGTCCCTACTGTGTTATCCTGATTTTGAGAATGGGCTAGAAGAAATTTAATGCTGGAGAGTTTCTCTGGTTCAGATTTCAGACAGATGCAAAGCCCTTTGTCTCCCCATCTTTATCCAAACCCAGACAGAACCCATAAGCCCCCAGATCAATGCTTTTCTGCTTTTCTGACTACAACTCACAGTAAGAAGGGTATTTTACATCGGGATCATGCAAAACACACGTGAAGCAGAAGTTTCCCAAACAATACTTCTTCTAACTACTGGGTGCCCTCTAATATTTTCTGCTTATTCTAGTCTATGTCGTTGTTTTAAAATGCTGGTCAGGACCGACTAAATTGCTTTCATGACCTACTAATGGGTTGCAAGCTGCAGTTTGAAAAATACTGCTCTGGGCAATCCTGGAATCATCTTTATCCATTCCTGGATATGAAGCCTCCTTGAAAACTGGCTAAAATATGCATAAACATGATAGCTGATGCAGATATGTTGATATTTCTGAAACATGGTTGGAAATACTTTCCGGCTTCTGCACTTTTGACCCAAGCTTTCCTGATGATTTGTTGGGACTGATGTTTCCACTTGCCAGAAGTTCAAAAGCTCTTCTCAAATCAGGCTAGTTAATGTTTCCACTTGCCAGAAGCAAGTTCAAAGGCCTTTCTCAAACTAGCTCATTATGACTTGGAAGATAAATGGGTTCACCTTTTGTAGAGAGCTTTTACCATGAATTATTTTTCCTGCTCCTTATAATCTCTTCCAGTACAAAGTGGAACAATTATAAAAACAAAAGCTGATTCTTTAGAGGCAGGAAAAACACACCATCTGAAAGATTCTATAGAATCTGATGCAAGGAAAATCTGAATGATTTCAGAGCTTAAAACCTTTTCTATAAAAGTTTATATTTAGATATTTTGCAGATAAAATACATTAGCATAACAATAATATCCATATTAAAAATTGTCTCCAAACCTCAGTTACTATCTGATTTATTCCAATAATTATCATAACAAATTTTCAATAAAGAAAAACATGTTTTACAGATTTTTGGATTCCACTATATGATTTTTATAGTACCTTTCAGTCCATCACATTTTAAAAAACATGATTACTATTACCAATTAATAATGATAATAATATTAGCAGTACTAGTAGTAACACAACAACTCCAAGGCCTCAAGGGCAGATGTTTTTGTTTCTATTTTATAAATGAGTCAGGCCCTGGAGAAGAAAGACAGGAATTGACCGCAGATGAAGTTCCTGTGGCCACTGCAAATTACCAGGTGGGTGAGCCTAGGCGAGTCTCTTGATTTTCTTGTAAACATGTAAGACATTTAATTATTTCAAAAAGGTACTTTAAATTGTCGAGCTCAGTAGTAAGAGCCTGGTAGGTCTTGGGGATGTTTGTTGTGTTGAATCTGCATGAAGGGCAAATGGGTTTTGTTTTTTGTTTTTGTTTTAGGGCAAATAGGTTTTTAACGCTCCACAGCTATCAATCCTTCAGGATCCTCCTGCTTTCTTTAATGGAATTTTATTTATTTTATTTTTAGATAGACAGTGTGAGCAGGGGAGAGGGACAGAAGGAGAGAGGGTCTTAAGCGGACTCCACGCTCAGCACAGAGCTCAACACAGGGCTCGCATCTCATGACTGTGAGATCATGACCTGAGCCAAAATCAAGAGTCATACACTAAACCGACTGAGCCACCTAGGTGCCCCTTTAATGGAATTTTTTAAATGCTTGATTTAATAAAGAAAGAAAATCCAGGAAATTAAGGCAACATGTAAGTTAAGAAAATGAGACGCCAATAATACTCTACATTAGGGAAAAGGTGACACTGAAAAAATTATTTCATTAATCTCCACCAGTTAGGGTGATGTGGTTTTCTAGTTAACTGAATTTACATTGGTTTTAAATGGTGGTCTTGGTTTGCATTCTACTGAGAATAGATGGCCAAGAGAGCCAGATATAAGGATCATAGAGATATTTAATTGGACAGGAAACTAACATGCCTATTGCTCCCAATCTATAATTAGTTCAGGACAACAAATAAGAAAGGCATATCTCATTTAAATAAAAACCCAAATGTAAGAATTGCCTGGATTTTCAACAAATATCCAGTGCATCTCTACTCCATACCAGACACCTTGCTGAGTGCTTGTATATAATGATGGTGGTGATCATGGAGGTGAAGGTAGATATAACGAAGTTATTGAATTCCACTATGTCTCCAGCACTGTTGGAAATGCATGTGGATATTAAATAAATTAAATCTTATGAAGGGCCACTATTATCCCATTTTACGGATGAGGAAATGGAGGCACAGGAGGGTTCTATAACTTGTCCAAGTTAAACACTAGGAAATAAAGAAGGTGGAATCAGGCCCCAAAATCTGAGATATCTAAGATAAAGGCAAAAGGCTAAAAGGCTATGCTTATCATTCCACAGGTGAGAACTGAGACTTAGAGAGGAAGTGTGCCTGGAATATTGTTACACAATTCCTCAGAATGTTAGCTGGAATTTAACCCAAGTTTTTCTCACTTTAATTCCCCCTTATTTTCATACACATACACACACAGACACACATACCCCACATGATATGTATATATGTTTGTGTATGTGTACATACGCGTGTGTGCAGATGTATATATATATATATATACATATGTATTTATTTACAGTGATATATTTAGTGTGTATATGTCTATTTATTCAGTGGCAGAACACAAAAGAAACCTAAACACACCCAAATAATTAGACAAATGTAATGTTTCCTTCCATAATTGACAAATTTAGTAATTTGGTTCTGTATCTTTTTCTTAGGGTAGAGTTTTTGTTCATTTTATTTCTGAGAGATAGGGCTCTTTAGAGTCAGAAAAAGCTAACATTTCTCTGCTCTTTTTTTAAATAATTTTTTAATGTTTTTATTTTATTTCTTAGAGAGCGCGCGCGCGCAAGTGGGGGAGGGGCAGAGGGGAAGATACAGAATCTGAAGCAGGCTCCAGGCTCTGAGCTGTCAGCACAGAGCCTGAAGCAGGGCTCAAACTCACAAACCGTGAGATCATGACCTGAGTAGAAGTCGGACGCTTAACCATCTGAGCTACTCAGGTGCCCCTCTCTGCTCTTTATCTTAATTTCTTACAACCAAAATTCTGACACAGTTTATTATACCTATGCTATAGACATCAAATACATTTTCAAATAATTTTGAATAACAAAATAAAGAAAAGACTTGCCTTTATGACATAGTTATGGAAATTCAGCTCTCAGTGAGGCTACTCTGATTTAATTGATCCTCTCTACAATTCAGAGTAATAAAAGCAAACATTTGTTTACATCTTTTATACACTGCACATACCTGATATACATGACGCTGAATAAATACATCGTTCTTCATTTGGAACTATTTGTCTTAAGGGACCAGCCACGGCCAAATCCAACATACAGATGTTAACAAACTCCAGTAGAGTAATAAGGGTATTTTGTTTCTAGAAGTTCAGCTGTGAAGTGGAATGAACTTGTATAAACAGACCAAGAAGACAAAGGTATGGATAATTCCTTCTTCTCCCTTAACCATCTTCTGAAAGAAAAGATGATTGCTAGTCAAGGCAATTGACCTCCTTTTACTGCCTCATGGATCTTTTGTCTTCAGTCTTTGTCTTAGGTTTCCCTTAAACTCCCCATCTCACATTGTCTTACACTTGATGTGCAAAGGCCATGCTTGCAGTAATAACTGGTATACTGAGAGGAATTCCATGAAAGGTCACATTGCTTGCCTGAGGCCCTAATGTTAGCATTTTTGCTGAGAAGAGAAGTTCTTTCTACTTATTGGTGAGGATAAAGGGAAAAATGATGTGCAGTGATTCATGATTTGTTTTACGGCTTAGGAATGTTTGCCAAGTGAAAGCTGCCCTGACTTTCCTGTTTACCACCTCCCGATAGGATCAGTGTCCTTTAGGGAGAAGCCAGAGGAAGTTTTGATCTCTTCGCCATCTTGGTATCTGCCTGGAACACCATTTTTCCCTTTGCTAAAACTCTAACAGTGTAAAGTAACCATGGCCCTCTCAAAGATTTGAAGCAGGCCCTATTTTATTTGGGGTGGAACAAGTACACAGGGAGGTTGTGCTAACTCAGTAGCTGGCAAATCCAGATTGTTCCCTAGTGTGAATTAGACTGACCCTCTAGATGGGAACCCAGGGGTAGGTTGCATATCCCATTCAGATAGATAGCTAAACTCACAAGGACGTCAAGCCATTTGTAAAACTAAATTAATTAATCTAGTACTGGCCCCAAAAAACAACTTTCCTTTCTCCCTCTCTCCCTTTCTTCTTCCCTTCCTTCCTTCTAGTCAATGTCCAGAAGCAGGGAAGATATGACTAATGGGACAAACTGGTCAATATCGACCTGAAAAGACAAGATCAGTAGGATGTTCGGTGTTCATTTTGTAGTAGAGCATCAAAGTTATCTTTAAGGTTTTTTTTTGGTTAACTTTTTAGGGTTTTAACTCACAAGTGCAATAATAGCCATGCTCTTCTGACTTGAAATAACTAGGTTTTATTTCCTCAGAAATACACCAAATAAAATACTGGTAAATCAGAAACATATGCCAACACAGATGGTCATTTTAAAGAATGAAATGCAAAACTGTTGAATAAGCATTCAAAGGTCAGTGTCATAACACTGAACTTTCCTAGACGTAAATGAAGTTATATCCTAATGCACCTAATAAAATATGTCCTTATTTGTCAAAACAAAGAAGGGAAAAAGTAAAATACAATATAACTCCAAAATTTATTATCCTCTAATCTAAAACTTATCTTTTTACTCTGTAGCCTGTAGAAGAATGAAATAGACCTATCTGTATGCAGAAAAAGGCTGTCTAGGGGTGCCTGGGTGGTTCAGAGGGTTGAGCGTCCAACTTCAGCTCAGGTGATGATCTCACCATTTGTGAGTTTGAGCCCTGCATTGGGCTCTCTGCTGTCAGCACAGAGCCCACTTTGGATCTTTGGTCACCCTCTCCCTTTGCCCCTTCCCCACTTGTGCTCTCTCTCTCTCAAAAATAAATATAAACCTTTAAAAAAAAGAAAAGAAAAAGACCATCTAATATAAATAATAATAAGTGAAAAAAGTTGCATGACAGTATGCATAATGCCAGTTTAGGTCTTTCATAAAAGTAATATAATGCTTGAAACAGTATAAACTGTGACCAGAAGGATTCTTCATCAGACATGTCTCACCTCATATCTTCTTGGTTTCACCCATCTCTTGTTCCAGGCACTGCTGGAGGGATGTCCTCAGATGCAATTTATAAGGCCTTTTAAAGGGTAATCCTGAAAGACCCAGAAATCTGCAACACATAGCTTCCACCAGCTAGATAATATCTTTTTGTTAGAAATCTCTCCTTTTGAGCCATTCCCCTGTCCTCATTCCTGTCCAGTGGATTGCACTCCTTAATAAAGTAGAATTTGTGAGCCTTTGTCTAAGATACATACGTACACACACACACACACACACCTTTAAGAGCGGCCATGTGTACACACACACACCTTTAAGAGCGGCCATGTAGGCATGCTGAACCAGTCTTACATACCTGGGATAAATTCCGTGTGGTTGGGACACATAATTATTTTTATACATTGTTGGGTTTTGGTTTCCTAGGATACAGTGTTGAGGATTTTTGCATCTATGTTCATGAAAAATCTGTGGTTTCTTTTCCTGTGATGTCTTTGTCTTGTTTGGGTATTAGGGTAATAGACCTCAGAATGAGAAGTACCCCCTCTACCTCTCTCTTTTGGAAACATTTAAAGAATTGGAATAATTTCTTCCTTAAATGTTTGATAGAATTCACCAGTGAACCAATCTGGGCCTGCTACTTCCTGTTCTTTGAGGATCATTAATTATTGATTCAATTTCTTAATGCATAAAGGCTTGTTCAAATTGTCTATTTCTTCTTGTGTGGATTTTGGTATATTATGTCTTTTAAGGACTTGGTCCATTTCATCTAGCTTATCAAATTTGTGGGCATAGAGATGTTCATAATATTTCTTTTTATTCTTTTAATGTTCATGGAATTTATAATGATGGCCTCTCTTTCATTTCTAATATTAGTAATTTGTATCTTCTCTCTTTTTCTCTTAGTTAACCTGACTAGCACTTTACCAATTTCACTGGTCTTTTCAAAGAATCACCTTCTGGTTTTGATTTTTCTTTATTGATTTCCTGTTTTAAATTTCATTGATATCTACTTTAATATTTATTATTTCTTTTCTTATTCTTGCTTTGGGATTAATTTGCTCTTCTTTCTCTAGTTTCCTACAGTGGAAACTTACTTTAGTGGCTTTTGATCTTTTTTCTTTCTTAATATGCATTCTATATATTGCTATGAATTTCCCTCCATGCACTGTTTTTGCTGTGTCTCACAAATTTTGATAAGTGTTATATTCATTTTAATTTAACAAAAAATATTTTAAAATTTCTTTTGAGATTTCTCCTTTGACCTGTGTATTAAAGTATAGAATGAAATCTTGCCATTTGCAACTACATGGATGGAACTGGAGGGTGTTATGCTAAATGAAATTAGTCAGAGAAAGACAAAAACCATATGACTTCACTCATATGAGGACTTTAAGAGACAAAACAGATGAACATAAGGGAAAGGAAACAAAAATAATATAAAAACATGGAGGGGGATAAAACAGAAGAGACTTATAAATACGGAGAACAAACTGAGGGTTACTGGAGGGGTTGTGGGAGGGGGGATGGGCTAAATGGGTAAGGCACTAAAGAATCTACTCCTGAAGTCATTGTTGCACTATATGCTAACTAATTTGGATGTAAACTTTAAAAAATGAAAAATAAAATTAAAAAAATAAAAGTATATTGTTTAATCTCCAAGTATTTTGAGATTTTCCAGTTTTCTGTTATTGATCTAGCTTAATTACACTATAATTAATCTGAAAGCAGATATTATATGATTTCTAGTCTTTTAAACTTGTTAAGGTCTATCTTATGACCCCAGTAGTGATCTATCTTAATCAAAGTTTCATGTGAGCTTGAGAATGTGTTTTCTGATGTTGTTATGTGAAATAATCAATATATGTCAACTATATCTAGTTTACATGTGGTAGTGTTGAGTTCAACAGTGTGTTCACTGATTTTCTGTCTCCCAGATCTGTCCATTTTTGATAGAGGGGTCTTAAAGTATCCAACTATGGTAGTGGATTCATCTATTTTTTCTTGCAATTCTATGAGCTTTTGTCTAACATATTTTGATACCTGCTGATGTGTTTGTTTTTAGGTATAGACACATCGAGAATTATTATGTTTTCTTAGAAAACTGAACCCTTTATCATCAGGTAATGCCTCTCTTTATCCCTGATAACTTCCCTTGCTCTGAAGTCTGCTCTGTGTGAAATTAACATAGCTACTCCTGCTTTATTTTGATTAGTGTTATCATGATATTGGTATATCTCACTTCATCCATTTACTTTTTAAAAATTATTTTATTTTATCTTTTTATTTTTTAATTTATTCTCAAGTTAGCTACCATACAGTGTAGTCTTCATCACTTACATATAACACCCTGTATTCATCCCAACAAGTGCCTTCCTTAATGCCCATTGCTGTTTTAGCCCATCCCCCCACCCAGCACCCCACCATCAACCCTCAGTTTAATCTCTGTATTTAAGAGTCTGTTATGGTTTGCCTTCCTCTGTTTTTATCTTATTTTTACTACCCTTCCCTTATGATCATTTGTTAAGTATCTCAAATTCCACATATGAGTGAAATAATATATCTCTCTTTCTCTGACTTATTTCACTTAGCATATTACCCTCCAGTTCCACCACATTGTTGCAAATGGCAAGATTGCATTCTTCTGCCTAGTCATTATATATATGTGTATATATATATATACCACATCATCTTTATCCATTCATCAGTTGTCCATCCATCCATACTTTTAATCTATATTTGTTTTTATATTTAAAGAGGGCTTCTTGAGGGGCGCCTGGGTGGCTCAGTCAGTTAAAAGTCTGACTTTGGCTCAGGTCATGATCTCATGGTTTGTGAATTTGAGCCCCGTGTTGGGCTTTGTGCTGACAGCTCAGAGCCTGGAGCCTGCTTCAGAATCTGTGACTCCCTCTCTCTCTGTCCCCTCCCCGCTCATGCTGTGTCTCTGTCCCTCAAAAAATAAATAAATGTTTAAAAAAATTTTTTTAAAGAGGGCTTCTTGCAGACAACATACAGGTGGGTATGGTTTTTGATCCACTCTTACAATATCTATCTTTTAAGCAGTGTATTTAGACCACTGATGTTTAAGGTGATTATTGATTGGATGAATAGTTAACATATTTGTTACTGTTTTCTATTTGTTACTCTGTTCTTTTTTCCAAGTTTTGTCTTCCACTCTTCTGCCTTTGTGATTTTAACTGAGCATTTTATGATGCCGGTTTCTTATGTGAATAAAACAGCTATATTTCTTTTTATTATTTTTTTAGTGTCCTAGAGTTTCAATATATATTCACAACTAATCCAAGTCAACTTTCAAAGTACACTATACCACTTCATGGATAGTGCAACTGCATGATTATAACAAAATAATCCTAATTCCTCCTTCCTGTCCCTTGTATCATTGCTGTCATTCATTTTGCATATACATAAATAAGCACATATATATACAAGTAAGCATACCTAATTGAACACATTGTTATTAATTGTTGTTTAAAAAACTTATATTAGTTCAACTAAGAATAAGTAAAATAAAAGTTTTATTTTACTTTCACTTCTTTTTTTGATGTTTTTCCTTACTTTATGTAGTTCTGAGTTTATGACCTATGTCATTTCCCTTTTCTCTGAAGAAATTCTCTTATTATTTCTTGCAAGACAGGTCTACTGGCAACAAATTACCTCAATTTTTTTGTTTGTCAGACAAAGTCTGTATTTTCCCTTCACTTTTGAGTGGTAATTTCACAGGACACAGAATTCTACATTGGTGTGCTTTTATTTTCTCCCAACACCTTAAATAATTCATTCTACTTATTCTTGCTTGCATGGCTTCTGAGGAGAAGTCAGATTTAATTTTTATCTTTGCTCCTCTATGAGTAAGGTTATGGGGTTCTACTAGAGTTTTTAACTCTCAGAATTGTCCACATTGAGCCTTCAGCTATTCATCAATTACAGTTTGGTTTTTTCTATCCTAGTATTGGTTTCCAGTGGACGTTTCTGCTCATGGGTTTCTGCTCCAGGAAGTTGTAATTATTTTTATTCACCTGACTTTCCAATTTTGTGGACAGCAGTTTGGACAGCAGAGAAGGTGACCATCCTTCTCTGATGGGTGTAAAAAGATTTGTTGATTTTTCAGTTTATTCAAATTTTTTCTCATTGTTAAAAGGGAATGATGACTTCCAGGCTCCTTACATTCCAGAGTGGGAAACCATGATTTATTTTATTTTATTTTATTATTTTATTTTATTTTATTTTATTTTATTTTATTTTATTTTATTTTTAAGTTTTCCAAACACACTGTAAGTAACATAGATCAGGAATTGAATAGATCTCATTTACACCTGTATCCCAAGGACCTGGAAAAGTGTGTGGCACATAATAGATGTTCAATAAACATCCTTTTAAATGTTTATTTATCTTTAAAAAGAGAGAGCAAGAGAGCAGAGGATGGGCAGACAAAGAGGGAAAGAGAGAATCCCAAGCAGGCTCTGCACTGTCACCACAGAGCCCCATGAGGGGTTTGAACTAATGAACTATGAGATCATGATCTGAACCAAAATCAAGAGTCAGACACTTAACCAACTGAACCACCCAAGTGTCCAAGACGCTTTACAATTTGACCTAGAGCAGCCCTGATCATGTCATGCAAATTATCTTGTGAATCTTTTAAGCATGTGTTTCATTAGTTGTCAACTCGGTTAAAAAGACATAAGAAAAGGATACCCAAGTACTATTCCATGTTTGTAATCCTGTACATATTTTTTTTCAATTTTATCCTGTAGTCTTTAGGACTATTTGGGAGGTTTTAGTTTTAAAATGATCTAGTTCAAATTAGCATCCCAATAGTAAACACCTGGTAGGTAGGAAAACTGTCATATTGGGTCCATATTCGGTTAAAAAAAGTAAATCTGTTGCTAACCATATGGTAGGGTGATACAAACTTATTTTAACATTTAAAGTAAAGATTTGACATTCTTTCTATACATCATAATAAACACCTTTTGAATGAGTGAATGAATGAGTGCTGAATGAAAAATGGCAAATCAACATCTGCTGTCTTTTAAAATCTGTGTTACCTCACTGCACAAGGGTACTCATGTTTTTTATTTAAAACTTTATTTTGAGACACTTGATTCTACCATCTACTTACACTTAAATCCCCCAAAATTCTTTGCAATTATTTTCTCATGGTTTGTATTTGCCCCTGTCTTCCTCTTACATGTGTTTTTAAAGGGGTATTAGTCACTAATCTCCATTTTCTACTTTCTGTGGGTATCACTTAGAGTGTAATTCATATTTTATGTCACTTTCAAGTTTCCACACTTAAGAGTAATTTTTTTCTGCTGTTCATCTCACAAACCTCCAGAAAGAAGTCTTTTGGTAGTCTGGAATAGGACACCTACAAGTATCCTGGGATCACCTCTCAGGTCCAAATGAGTCACTATGTATCTGGTAAGAGTTTCCTTCTAAGTTAAGCCACCAGTAACACACGGAACAATACTCTCTGATATCAACACCCACCACCCTGTGTGCTAAAAAAAGAAAATAAAGTCATGAATTGTTTTGAAAGTCTCTTAACAGTCAATCACTTACACTAACTTTTCCACCCAGAGAGTACCCTTGTCTCTTGACTCTAGCTAAATAAGTGGAGAAGCTCTGTACATTCCAGAAATTGTCATCTTCATCTTGGACTTGGTAAACTGCTAAAAGCCAATTTTAAAATCTTAATGTGCTATCTATTAAGTAACACTCAGGTGTTCCATTTTATAAACAATGTTTCTGTTTAATGTTATTTCTCAAATGTAAGGTTGTCATATTTAGCAAATAAAAATATAGGATTACCCAGTTAAATTTGAATTTCAGAGAAACAATAAATACTTTTTTTAGTATATGTATGTTTAATGCAGTATTTGGGATAAACTTACACTAAAAACACTTCATTGTTGTTTCTCTGAAATTCAAATTTAACTGGATATCCTCTATTTAATCTTGCAACCCTACTAAAGTCCCACATATAATAGGTAAATGTTTGGGGAATCAACACTCTTTGTTTTGTTTAGATGAAGAGTTTGATTTTATTTGTGTTAAGAATATTTTTGATGAGAGGATAAGCTAAATTATGTTGAGGCCAAAGAAAATGCGTCAGAATTGCAGCAGGAAGAATTTTGATTAGGTTTAAGGAAAGTTATTTTGACTCAGCAGTTTTAGATATCTTAAAACAGAAACTTTTTCTCAGCATAACTTTTTCAAGATCCAAGATCCTCTGAGATATTATTGACTCTAAACTCTAAGATACCTTAGGTATAAAGACCAAACTGTTTGAACAATGGAGAAAAGTAGACTGAACCTTTATGAACACATAGACTCTTAGCACAGATACTTCACTGGTTATGTCTCAGAAGAGTGCATCGAAGGAACTGAAAGCACCGTTTAGCAGAAATCTTTGCAGGTGTAGAGCCTGAGAGAATCATTCTAGAGAGAAGCCCTTAATATTTAAAAAACATAATGTTGAATTTAGGTTTTCATCTGATCTGAAGGTCTTCCATTTGAGAGTAGACTGTATGCTCCCAGATGGCAGACCTTTATCTCTGTATCTGTGAATCATCCACAGCACCTTGCAAAGCAGGTGCTCAGTAAATACTTTTCAACCAAGAGATTAAAAGCCAAAGTTTGTATGGAAGGAAGCATTTGCTCTTTACCACAATGTCCCCTGTGGGCCATACTAGCAGATCTTCCAGCAAATAAATATGGATAGTTTGCTATTCTATTCATAGCACTGATGAGCTGTCAAATCATCTTTGAGCTTCTTTTGCTGGTGTGTCCCAAGTTTTATTTTCTTCTCACTGATGTCATCTAAACAGTCTTGTTTTTCTGGTTCTTCTTTGAACACTTTGATATCCTCCTGCCTTCCTCTAGCCGCTTCCAGCATCCATTATGTTCCCTTTGCCTTACTGATTTATCACACCCATTTCCTGCATGTGTTCCAAACTAATGTTTGCTCCATTAGAGGGATTTCCTTGTAGACGGTTCTGCCCAGAATATGTGATGCAATATAGACAACAGAGAGAATCTGTTCAACTGGACATGTGTCTTTTTACCCCTGTACCTTCAACTGAACATTTATCACCAAGCAGTGTTTCTTAAGCACTCCCATGCTTGGCATACTTTATTGGTAATTGCACCGGTCAAAGTAAGACAGTCTTTCCTTTTCTGAAACTTAACGTTGCTTACAAAAGAGTACTTTGTTGGTTCATTTGTTAAGAGATGTTTCCTTTGTTTCTTTCTCCCGCCATCTCTCTCCTTAAAGCACAAATCTGTAACCCCACCCCCCAATTAAAACACTATTTACATTGTTGAATAGGCAATGCAAGTGCACATTATAAAGTTCAAACGGCACAGGTGATTTGGAGAGAAAGTAAGTACCCCACCCCCACCTCCAGCCACCGTGCAATTCACCTGGCACACAGTCACTGTGTCTAACTGACCTGTTAGGTCAAGAATCTCCCTGTGGATGAGCTGCACTTACACAAGTATATATATTAATTGCAAAATATCGTGTACTTTAAGCATTGTTCTGCTATTTGCTGTATAAAAAAAATTAATACCTATTAGGAATATAATACAATTTTGAACATATTAAGCTTTCTCTTTTTTAACATGCTTACATAACAGCCTATTTTATAGTTATATAATGATTTCTTTTTTACTAGGTACCTTTTGGTAGTCACTTAGAATATTTTCCCAACTTTTGCTATTATATACAGTGTTGCAGTAAATATCTTTAAACATATGCTATTTCACTCTTTCCCAATATATCTCTAGGAAAAATTCCCAGATGTTAAATTTCAGGGTCAAAAATCACAATGTTGACTAGACTGCTTTAGTTCATTATCATGAAAGAAAGTTCTCAAATAAGTTTCTTGTTGTTGCTGATCATAAATATGTGGAGGAGATGGTCTCTATAATTTTCCTTCCTATGAGGTTCACCTTAATTTGGCTATTATTTACTTTCCAAATACCTGTAGATTTAAATCAAATTTTATTTTATTTTATTAAAATTTTTTTTCAGTGTTTATTTATTTTTGAGAGAGAAAGAGAGAGAGAGAGAGACAGAGTATGACCGAGGGAGGGGCAGAGAGAGAGGGAGACACAGAAGCCTAAGCAGGTTCCAGGCTCTGAGCTGTTAGCACAGAGCCCGGGGCTCGAATTCACAAGCCTGAGGTCATGACCTGAGGTGAAGTTGAACACTCAACCAACTGAGCCACACAGGTGCCCCTAAATCAAGTTTCTGAGAAAGCTTACCATTCAGAAGAAACCTAAGGTGAATCTATATAAAAAATATAAAGCACAACAAGTAGCCTTCTTTTAATTTTTGATTTGCTGAAGATTAGGAATTAAGAACTACATGTAAGGGTTTCTTTTAAGCGGATCATTTTTTGTAAATTATCCACTTTCATATGGACCTTCCTAGGGGTCACTTGGAAGTCATTTTAGACTCTGAAATGTAGAACATGTGAGATCTATAGATCACAGTTGTACAGATCAATTCTAACACTGCCTAGTCACATAAATTTTTAAAGTTATATTAAATATGTTCTCCTTATCCACTGAAGACATTACCAGGAGAAATTTTCATTCCCTATTTCTCTTTTTGCCTAAGATGAATGGAGGGCTTGCCCCATCCTCAGAGGCTTTGGAAAGTGCTGCAGAAAATCTTTTCCCCATTGTTTTCAGAAGACAGCCCAGACCTTTGAGGTATAGCTCAGACTCTGCTGCTCAGATAAATCAGCCTGGTGCTGACTTCCAGCAACAAAACAGTACTGGAAACATTTCACATGAATGATCTTATATAACTGATATTGTATTAATCCAGAAAAAAATATTATTTCCCTCTTTTCATGCACAGGGATTGGAAATAGGCCAAGTTTTTGCACTGCCCACGCTGAAGCCTTTTTTCTAGACTTTGATTTACAAGCATTCCACTGAGGTAGATACTATAGGAGTTCAGACCTTCTTGACATTTCCTAAGTATGTGTATCACATAATTAGACAACGCCAGCAGGCCCTAAGTGTGAGTGACTTCACATCAAAGCTCTATGAGTTGCTGTCATGGGCCTTTTGCACTGATATTTGCACATCACCTGGCGACAAATGTATGATGGAACTTATAATAAGACTTCCTCTTTGTGGGAAATCAAAATTTGCTTCAGTTTGGTGGCTTCCAAAAGGTGAAAGCCCAAGAAGCACCCTGTCTGTCCTTACCCATTACGAAACAGAACATTGAGCCACAGTCAGTCATGCTGTCTTACTAGAAGAAATTGTGGTGAAATGGGAACTGTTGGTTATGTAGTCTTCAAAGGCACTCTGATGGAAATGGCAATAGATACACCTGAGAAGATACAAGCTTAGTTTCTCAAATAACACCCAGTAACATTCCTTTACTCTTTCACTTAGAAATCCTCACCACCCAATTTGCAAAAACTACTGAGATTAGAATTGACACTTTCACATTCATGCAGTTTTAGCTGAGGGAAGATACTTAGCTGACACTACCTAGTGACTGAGCCATCATTATCATCCATCAAGCAGCCTTCCTCAGTTTCCCACAGCATCGGCTGTAGAGTGTGCTCTTTACTCACTGGGATAATTCTAGACAGTTTATTTAATATATACTTTGTATCAAATACAGTTCTGACTTCTTAGGATGGTTTGGAAAATTAAATGAGATAGCATGTGCAAAGCATCTTAGATTCATAACCCTGTCCAATAAAAATAGCTGGTCACAAATGTAGGCCACATCAATGATTTTGAGGTTTCTTTTAGTTCAATTTAAAGGGTATGAAGAAACAGTTAAAATACCTTGAATAATATTTTCTTTAATCCAATGTACCTAAAACATTGTCAATTTAACATGTAATCAATATAAAATTTATTAATGAAATATTTTATATTATTTTTTTCATACTAACTCTTTGAAATCTGGTAGGCATTTTACATTTAAAGCACTTCTCAAATTAGATAGACTACATTTCAAATGCTCAATAGTCATTTGTAGTTAGGATACTGAACAGTGTACTCTTGGGACAATCATAAACATTCCATAAATATTAGTCACTTTAGCTCTTACTAATACCCTTTTTCTCTTCTACTGTGATGCTTTTTGACTCTGCTCAGCACTTATTTACTTTTTCTTTATATTCTATCTACTGCTTGTCTTTTTCTTTTAGAAAGAATGTTCATTGAAAGGCATTTTTGTTTTCTATAGACTTTCATCCACTACATATCCCTTGAGAATCTATGTTCCAGGCACTGTGGTCTATTTTCTAGGTTTGTATTTCCCATAATACATGGCAGTGTCTTCCGGATGGTAGGCACCCAATATATCTCTGGCATGTGCATTGCCTAGTTTTGTTTACCCACACACATGTCTGACCATTTTTTCTCAAAAAAGTATGTTTTTATAGATTTAGATTTTTATTTTTAATTAATAAGCAATGGTCTTGAACAGTGATGGCATTTGCCTTGATTGAGTATGAAATTTAGTCATTGATGTTTCTTTATTACTGTGCAATCATAGAATGATTGCTCCACTAATGGATTCTTCTAAGATCTGCATTGCCACAGAAAAACACAAACTTGGCACGAGTTCATAACTTTGTGTTAGAAGTAAACAAAACTAGATATTTATATGTAGTATTTTAAGTGATTAACCAAAATAACATAATATGAAAATTCCATTCAAACCATAAAAGCTATAAAATGTTAGTTGTTGGTAATATCATTATTGATGGTCTATAATAGTTTTTGCCGTATGTTACATGGAATATTGACCCATGACAAGCTCTTTGGGAGAAAATAAAATGGATCTGTGGTCAAACAAGTAATGAAAGTTATATATACCATATACCTCTGTTGGATGGTAATAGTGCCTCTTAGGATATTTAAAGCCCTTTTAAGTTCAGTAATAAAACTATTTGAGTTTGTTATTTGACCAGTGAAAACATTTTTTTTTTAAGGATGACATCTGTAATTCTACAAAACTCATATATGATAGAATACAAATTGGCAAATTCTGGACTAAAATAACAACTGTAAGCAGTCAAGAGATCTGAATTTTAAGCTTGGCTCCCCACCACCTACAACTGAATCTTATTCAAGTCTTCTCATCTCTCTGATCCTCAGTTTCTTCCTTGGCAACTATATACATAAGTGATTTTCAACATGATTAAACATCTTCCTCACCTGTGGAATAAAATAGACATATGGCTGAGCCCCATCCCCAAAGACTCTGACTATGGAGATGTGGGATATGGCCTGGATGTCTTTTGTGTGTATATATTTACACACATGTATATGTATGCACTGAGTTCTAAAGCAAAATGTATTGTTTATAACGGGCTACTTGGAAGATGGGTAAAATGGGTCTCTAAATTTGGGGCAGACATGGGAGGGAAAATAAAAGTGGAGTAACTAAGTTTTGTGTAAATAAGAGATGTTTCTAGAAGGTGCTGTGGAGTCAGCTAGAATTCTGTGGTGAAGGATTCAAAGTATGTCACACTGACCCCTTTATCAATTACTGTGTAGTTGGGAATGTGGTGTAAATCTTAGTTTCAGGCTGTCTCTGTCTCAATTAGAATAATTCTAATAAACTGATTAGTTTCTGGTAAGACTCTCCTTTATTCATGTGCTCTTAGAAATAAAGGTGAAAATCGACCCACCATCCCTAATAAGAAATGTTAAAAACTTCCTATATCAGTCATGTCATAGTTAATTTATCACAATTGTTAACATAGAGAATCTTAAATTCCATACAAAAGTAGTAATTATTACAAGGTTTTAGTTTTGGCATAAAGAAATAATTGGAATTTGGAAATATGATCCATTTTACTTTATTCTACTACCTCATCAAAATAGGTTTACTCACTTTTTCCTTGCTTCCACGGACCCAACTAAATACATCCTAACCAAACCAATGAGTAAGTAGACCCTTCCTCCATCATGGGACTTTCTGTGTCATTCTGACAAAGGTCAGGTTGAAACAATGGGTCCTGAACTACACCCATAAAGCCAATGGTTTCAACAAAGATACTATCTTGAAAGGTTTTCCAAATTGTTATACCACAAACCCAAAACCCAACTGAAGCTCCTACAGAAATAGCCTAGGATGGAACTTGGCTCCCTCCACCTGCATTTGTTGCATATGACAAGTGGAAGAAGAAATACCTTTTAGCAAAAATCTAAGGACAGATTTCATTGTGCTTAACAAGAGATGTTGAACAAGACTGCAGAAATCACACCTGAGAAGCAACATGCTAAATGTGTTTTCAACATTAAAGCTAAATTGCAATTTGGTTATTTTGCTGGTTATCTAGATTATTTCTGACTCTCCTTTTGGATAAGTCAGCCCAAGTCTTCATTGGTAGGATTTTAAGTTTTAAATTATTAAATGCTGGTTTTACCTGTTTTCTTCCATTTGCATGTACCAAGTCTGAAGGAAAAAGAAAACATAAAAGTTTTTTAAACTCAAATATATCGACATCTTTGTGATTTTACAAGTGTGCAAAAGAACCAAAATATTTTATAACTCTTTTTTCTAATATCTTTTTCATGGATTTTCACAATGCTCAATATCTCACAATAATAGATATTTTTCAATAAGCCACAATCATTACCTAAAATTTCTTTATGTGATACCATTCATGTATACAGGCATATACAAATTAAAGGAGAAATTGTATTTATCATCTTCTGATCAAATAAAAGCAGACAAAAAAGAAAATAAGTACTATTCACTCTTATGAATAAGGTATTTTCCCTTTGTAATAAAAATGCTCAAAGAATTGCATAATTCTTTCAGTTAACTGTGGGGACCTTTAATGTGCCTTTTGTTTGTAAAAGTAATTTATCCAAGAGACAAGACTTGGGGCTATAAATTAAGATTAAGAAACAGATAACAAAACAGAGTGCAGAAGATGTTGCTATTGGAGTTTATCAGATGTGGATATTAAAATCACTGGGATTAAGAAGTTCAAAAACTAAAGATAAACCTGAAGAATTCCTGCAGAGAATTGGAATATGAGTAAGGAATCAAAAGAAAATTAGAGAGCTATAAAAACAATAACTGATATTAAGAACTCATTAGATTATTGTGGTGGGTTGAATGGTGGTCCCAAACTTTTCTCGGGGTTAATAGATAAAGGGGCTGATATAACCATTATATCCTCCACCCAATGGTCTTCTCACTGGGCTACCTATAGCCACCCTGGTTGGAGTGGGAGGCACCCAGTCTTCCTGACAAAGTCTCACCTTATGTAAATGTTTAAGGCCTGATGACCAGATAGCCTACATACAGCCCTATATAATGAATATCCCTATCAATTTATAGGGTAGAGACTTACTGAGTCAATGGAATATTCAGCGTAAAACAACTTTTTCCTAGCCACTGCTCAAATTAAGTCCCTCCCATTCAAATGGAAAACTAACAAACCTGTATGAGTTGAGCAGTCGCCAATAAAAGTGGATTGATTGATTCATCTCCAACAATTAGTACACGAACAGTTAGAAAATGAGCATATAGAGCCTAATAGGTGCCCTTGGAATACGCCTATAAAAACTGGCAAGTGGCAACTTCTTCATGATTTTAGAGCTATTAATGCAGGAATTGAGCCTTTTGGTCCTTGCAGCTAGGAACCCCCTCTCCTTCAATGTTGCCTCAAAATTGGCCAATTCTTATTACTGATTTGAAAGATGGCTTTTTTCACAATCCTGTTAGCTGAACAAGAGAGAAATTTGCCTTTACCATTCCTGATCTTAATCACTGCTGGCCAACACGCCGTAACCATTGGAAAGTCCTCTCCCAAGGGATGCTTAATAGCCCAACTATATGCCAATTTTATGTCAAAGAAGCAATAGAACCAATTAGAAAGCAGTTTCCTTTTTTGATCATTTATCACTATATGGATGATATCCTTTTTTGTGCCCAGCATCAACAACCTCTAGATGAGCTCTTTGCCATTCTCCCTGACCCAGTAAACAAACAGGGTTTAAAAATATCCCCTGAGAAAGTACAAAAGTCAACTCCTTTTTCTTTCTTAGGACTGCAAATGTTTCATACTCAAATTCATCCCCTCATTCAGACCATTCCTAATGATGTTCGTACTCTTAATGATGTACAAAAATTGTTGGACACCATTAACTGGGTTCATCCTCCCCTAGGCATTACTAATACCCATCTAACCAACCTCCTAGCACTGCTTTCTGGTAATCCTAATTTAACATCACCACACCAGCTCTCCCCGGCAGCAAAGAAGGAGCTGGAGAATATTCAGTCCATTCTTACCTCTTGTAGTTATGATAGGCAAAATCCCAACCTTTCTTTGCAGCTATATATTCTTAATACTAAAGATTTTTCTACTGTGTTAATTGGGCAAGCCGCTGTTAAAAAGTTTTAAAAATAGAATGGCTCTTAATCCACGGTAGTCTTAAACATATTCTCACCCCACTCATATTCAACATAGCATAATTAATCCAAAAGGGATGTTGGAGATGCTGAGAATTATTAGGTCAGGACCCTGCAAGCATCCACTTGCCAACTTGCAGCACATTTTTGATACGGCCATCCCTAATTCGCTGGCTACAGTTGGCCCTCACAGATTATGTGGGCAATATTGTTTATGGGCTCCCCTCTGACCCTTGGTTTAAGATTCACCAGGAAATTAACATTGTTCCTGAGAGAGTCATGCTATAACAACAAAGGCTTCTTGCCTTTGGAGAGTTCGGAAAAACTGGGAACATATTTCTTATACTGGACCTGGCTCTACGCAGCATTTACAATTACAAGCTGTATTATTAGCATTAGAAACTTTTCCCCAACCTTTAAACATTGTTTCTGACTCTCAATATACAGTGAATTTAATGAAAAATTTTCCTTTTCACATTCTTCACCTCCCACCAGACACTGCCTTTGCTATACTCCTCCAAAGTATTCAACTAGCTCTAATCTCTCACACCTCCTGGCTCTTTTTCATTCACATTTTCATTCACATTCTTTCCCATACATCCCTTCTTGGGCCCATTGCTAAAGGCAATGCCCTAGTTGACAACATTGTTTCTCAAGAATGTTATCCTCTTTTTGAAGCCAGAGCCTCCCATAATCTTTACCATCAAAACTGGCAAGCTTTAACCAAACAATTCAACCTTACTGTGAATGAGGCCAAACAAATCATTCACTCCTGCTCAGACTGTCAATTACTATCCCCTGTTTCCTTCCCAGCAGGAATAAACCCCTGCAGCCTCAAGCCTAATGAGATTTGATAGACAGATGTTACAGTTTACCCTGCATTTGGTAAACATAAGTATATCCATGCATCTGTAGATACTTACTTAGGTGTTATTTTTGCCTCAACTCATACAAAATAAAGCAACAAAGCGGTCATTCAGGTCATTCATCGTCTTTGGCATGCTGTTGCAGCCTGGAGCTTCCCCCACACAAGTAAGACAGATAACAGCTCAACCTATGTCTTCATTTCATGACTTCTGTGCCTTATGGAATATCTGACATATTACAGGTATTCCTTATAACCCACAAGGCCAAGCTATTATAGAACGAGCACATAACATGCTCAAAAACATGTTAAAAAAAAAAACAGAAAAGGGGAACCCATGACTGTCTACATTACAACCTCAACTTCATGTCAATCGTGCTGTGATTACTCTTCATTTTTTAAATCTTGACCCTTAAGGACTAACTGTAGCTGAACAGCATTCTTCAAAACCAAGTAAACCCTCTCACCCTATGGTGCTGTACAAATCCCCCAAAGGGGGCCCACATGGTCTGGGCTGACTAAACTTCTCACCTGGGGTAGAGGATATGCTTGTGTTCTTTCAGATTCCGGACCTCTGTGGATTCCCTCTTGGTTGGTGAAGCCTTACCATGGCATGGTAGAGACCCCCAGGATATCTTCCAATGAACCAAGACTTCCAGAGAATGACTCTGAATGAGCGGCCACCAGCTCCCTTTTTCAACATGGAAGAAGCCTCTTCATGCACTCATCATCTTGAAGCCTTCTACAAATGCAAGTCCTTGCCCCTGATATAACATGGGGGAAGCCTTAAACACCTGCTTAACCAGGCCGGCATCCTCTTACAACACAATGGTATTGCATACACCCCTGACTCGCTTCTGATGACCATGATCTCCATCACTGACAGAAATTTGATTTGTGTAATCCTGATTCTACTCCTTGCCCTCATTTGTCCAGGCCAAGTTCAATATTCATATTGGGCTCATTGCCTTAACCCACCTATATTTGATAGCTTAACATTCCTAGACTGGGATATTCCTATTAGCAATAATGACATTGAATTCATGGGAGGAGCCAATCTTAAGCCACCCTTCCAAACAGAACAAGAGCCTTGGCTTTATATGCCAAGACCTCAGTGATGGCTTGCTTCAGCACCTCCTATGTGTGTTACTAAACTTAGCAACTTATCTACTTGTGTTAAACTAAAAATAAACTGGATTTTGCATATACAGCCCAAAACCTCTACAAGCCAATTTTACCTTTTTCTCAGCCACAAGCTTTGATATGCCTCAAAAAACAAGCATATATCACACTCCTAATGTTATAGTTTATTCTAGTCTCGAATATTCAGATCACCCCTGGAATAATATATCTTGGACAACCTGTTATGGAGAGACTGAGCATAATCTTCACTGGGGTAATTGGACTGTTATTGACAGGGTCCTAGAGGACATCTTGAAATGAAATATTCAAATAAGACCATATCCTTTGACCAGTTTAGTAGGGAGAATATTTTTTGGAAAGACAAAGGATTGTTTGGCCCTATAATTTCTGCACATAAAGGGAAATTAAAAGGACCTTGGCTTGTTAATCTTTGGAAACTAGGTCTTCCCTTCTTCACTTGTATTATTAGCCTTGGTGAAATTTATGTAAAACGACATGTTAACCTAACTTGGGCCTCCCTGGCACAACTATCAGTTTGCATGGACCACTATTTGTGTCCCTTCTCTCTACGTTCTCTTTGCTACCTCCACTTTACAGACCCAACAACTAGAAAATAGTTATAATATCTCTACCTGCCAGGGCTGGTTTATGTCCTATGTAAGTAATGATAACATCACCCAATTAAATATCTCCTCCTTATTTGAACTTCAACAGTGCATCTCAGCCTGGGTTCCTGTTAATAGCTCTGAACCCTATATGCATTCACCAAGACTAGGCACACTTTCTAAGCTCATTTGACATTGGCACTCTACTCTAAGGCAAAAAAGATTTGTTGGCCTGTTAATCATGGGCATCCTAGCAGCAGTAGGCGTTATTGCCTCTGCCACTGTAGCTGGCATCAGCCTGCATCTTACTATCCAGATAGCCCAGGTTCTTAATAAAAATTTATGGTCAACACTACCAAAAAATTTATAAGCCAGACTTCCATTGATAGACAAGTTTTGGCCCACCTAGAAGTTCTTGAGGCTGCAGTGGAATTTATTAAAAAACTACAGGAGACCTTCTTCCTCCACTCTAAACTGCCCTGTGACCCTAATTACCAGAATATTTGTATAACTGGCATTCCTTATAATCACTCTCAAGCTTGGGATGCTGTCCACACACACCTTCACAGTGTCTTTTCTTCCTATTTCTCTGACAATATAGGAAATTTAGATATGACATTGTGCCAACAGCTACAATATACAAAAGATCAGCTTAAAAATGAATATGCTGATTCCTGGGTAATGCGGCATAACCTAAATCCTTTCTCACTTACAACTAGCACCCATCTCAAATTCTGGATAACTATGAGAAGTGGAGTGCTTTTACTGTGTCTCTTTTTATGTCTTTGCAGAATCACCCCTCAGATCATCCAAAAGCAAAAGAAGGACCAGAAGCTCATCATGATGGTCCTTGAACACTAAACTAAAAGAACCAAGAAAAACAAAACAGGGGAAACTGTGGGGAATAAACTTAGGAATTCCCTGGGCTTTCACCAATTGGTTAACAAGGCATAAAGAATTAGAAAGCCATAGGATGTTCTCACCCAAGTTTGGGTAAACAAGATTAGGTAAATAAGTATAGAGAGGGTGAAGCAAAAGCCCCAGTACAGATAGGGTGGTGCAAAGGCCCCAGTATAGAGCAAAGATATATGAGGTAAACAAGGTTAGGTATTCAGGGCAGAAACATCCCCCAATTTAGTACTATAGCAGAAAGCTGCTTCCACAGGAAGGAAGGATCAAATTAGGTAAACAGGTAAATGGGGCTATAGACCCGCTGCAGTGCGAAGTTGTCCACAGTGGAGCTGATTAACAAAAGAAAGGTTCCTTGTTGACTTTGAGGTAGCATGCTCTGTCTTTCTTGTCCCCTAGACCAGTTTAGGTAAACAGAGGTGTTGCCTCACATCTGCTGTAAACAACCTCCCTCCAGGCATCAAGATTTTGTTTTGTATTAACCTAAACCCCTAGCCCCGCATATCTTCAAAACCCCCTTTCCCTCATGCCCATGAGGTAACGTTCAAAGTTTCATCGTCCCTTTGTGCACATCCATCACCATGTTTGTAAGCCTTCTGATCCTAATAAAAACGGAGCAAGGACCCTTAATCAGGGCTCTTGTCTTTTCTTGGACATTAGCCATCTCTCGCATTTTAATCCTGCATCCCGCTTTCTTGCTGGACAAGAAAGAACTCCAGACCCAGAGTCTATGGCACTAACTATATCATTAATTACATTTAATATAATTGACTAAATGATTAAAAATTACCATCATATACTGCATAAAAGAGAAACACTTTAAACATGAAGACACAAGAAAGGCTAGGCACCTGGGTGGCTCAGTTAGTTAAGCATCCAACTCTTGATTTAGGCTCAGATCATGATCTCAAGGCTCATGGAATCAAGCCCCGCATCAGAATCTGTGCTGATAGTGTAGAGCCTGCTTGAGATTCTCTCTCTCCCTCTCTCTCTGCCCCTCCCCGACTCATGTTCTCTCTGTCTCAAAATAAATAAACATTTAAAAAAATGATGTAATAAAGGTAAAAGAAAGAGCAACATAAAAGATACAGAGTGAAAACAGAAACCAAAAGAGAGATGGTATTAGTAATAGACAAATACCATATTATGAATAGACAAAATAAAAACATTGATAGATATAAAGTAGCATTCATGAAGATAAAAAGTTCAATCCACCAGGATGATACAGTATATAATTTAAATTGTATACATCCTTAATAAAATAGTCTCAAAATACATAAAACAAAAAAATGACAGAACTAAGTGAAAAAGTAAGCAAGCCTATAAATACAGTGACATGTAAAAAAAAAAACAGAAACAAAAACTCAGTTACTGAGTAAACAGTGGAAGAATCAGTGATCACATAGAATATGTGAAAAATATAATAAAAGGTAACTTTGTGGACTTATATAGAAAGCACTGAGCATCTGCAGAATACATATTCTGTTCAAAAGCACATGAAGCATCTGCCTAAACTGAATACATACTGGGCCAGAAATCAAGTCTCAATAAATTATAAAGGACTGAAGTCACAAAGAGTAGGTTCTAAGGTATAATAAAGATAGAAATAAGTTACAAAATAACTAGAATGCCCCCAGATTTTTGGAAATTAAGCAATACACTGCTAAATAAGTCATTGGGTAAAGAACAAAAACCCCAGGGAAAACTGGTAAATATTTTGAGCTGAAAGACAGCAAAGAAGAGACATATCAAAAATTGTAAGATAATGCTAAATAGTGCTCCTAGAAAAAATATATAGCTTTATATGCATACATTAAAGGAGCTAAAACACCTAAATGATCCAAATTTTTTAAACATTTATTCATTTTTGAGAGACGGAGAGAGACAGAGTGTGAGTGGGGGAGGGTCAGAGAGAGAGAGAGAGAGAGAGAGAGAGAGAGGGAGACACAGAATCTGAAGCAGACTCCAGGCTCTGAACTGTTAGCGCTGAGCCAGACACGGAGCTTGAACTCATCAACCGTGAGATCATGACTTGAGTCAAAGTCGGATGCTTAACTGACTGAGCCACTGAGGAGCCCCTAAAACACTCAAATGACCTAAATATACAACTCAAGTAGATAGGAAAAAAAATCAAGTGAAACACAGAGAAAGTAGAAGGAAGAAAGTAATAAGCAGACATGAAATGAATGAAAACAGAAATGAATGAAAACAAAAACAAAAATAACACAATAGAGAAAATCAATAAAAACAAAAGTTGGTTTTTTGAAAAGATAAAATTTTAAACTCTGGTGAGACTGTTAAGTAAATGAGAAGGAAAGATACAAAAATATTACAGGGAACAGAGCATAGACTTAAAATGTTAATAAAGGATGCTATGAATGACTTTAACAAAAATTTGAAAATTAGGTTAAATGGATTCCTTAATACACAAATTACAAAGCTGAAAAAAGATAATTGAAATAGTCGTATATTTATTAAATATGTTAAATCTTTCCTTAAAATCTTCTCCAAAAGAAATCTCCAGTTTTCTTTTACCAGTGAATAGTTTTTACAGTGAACTCTTTTTAATATTTAAGGAAATAGGAATATCTCTCTTACACAAACTATGTCTGATGATGTAAAGAATGAGCCTCTTCAACTTGTTTGATGATGTAAACAGAAATTAAAAATCCCTAACAAAATATTAGCGATTCAAATGCAATAATGTATGCAACATGTAATACATCATGACCAAGTTGGGTTCTTCTTGATATATAAAAAGAAAATTATTTTAAAGTTCAAAAACCAGTCAGCATAATTTACCACTTCAGCAACAAAAGAATAAATATCACATGACTATCTGGATAGATGCAAAAAAAAAAAAGTGTTTGATAAAATCCAATAGCCATTTATGAAACAAAACAAAACAAAACAAAACAAAACTCACCATGCTTGAAATAGAACAAAACTTTCTTAACCTGTTTAAAAAACTATCTCAATAAATTTTGCAGCAAACGGCATCCTTGGTGTTGAATTTTTAGTCTTTCACCCTGTAACACGGGATAAAACAAGGTACTTATTATTATCACTTCTATTTGGCATTGTATTTGCTGTCCTAGCTAGTGTAATAAAGCTAGAAAGAGAAATAAAAGGTAGACATATGAAGAAGGCAAAAAATAAAAACTTTTGTTAGTCACTCTCAATGGTTTTTGTAGAGAATCTATTAAACAATTAGAATAAAGAAATTAAGCAATTTGTTGGATACAAGATTAGTGTGCGAGTATCAATTAAATTTCTATATTCTAGTAGTAAGAAGTAGAAAATTAAAATTAAAAATTTATTATAACTTCAGAAATACCTAATATCTAGGAATAAGTGAAAATTGTGCAAAACCTCAACACATACACACACACACAAAACCTATATAACTGTATTAAAAGAAATAAATATAAAGAAAAGTATTTCCATGTCTATGGACTGGAGGAATTTACATAGTTAGCATTTTGCTTTTTCCCAAATTGATCTATATAATAAATGTACTCACAAATAAAAATCGAGCAGACTTTTTTTTTCGGGGGGGGGGCGGGTAAAATTTGGCAAGCTAATTCTAAAACTGATGTGAAAAAGCAGAAGGATGAAAATAGCCAAGACTATCTTGAGGGAAAAGAACAAAGTACTATGACTTATGCTACCAGATGTCAAAACTTATTGTAAAACTACAGTAATTGTTTCAATATTGAAGTGGAACAAGATGGACAAATAAACCAATGGGATAAAATAGAGCCCCCAAACAGACCTATATCTAAATGGAGATTTGATTTGTGGCAAAGGTGGAATTGCATAGCAGTGAGAAAACAGATGAATACTCTACCAATTGAATTACTATGTGAAAATATATACCCCCTTGATCTCTATCTCACACCATGTGTAAAAAATTAACTCTAGGCTAGTTGTAGATCTAAGTGTGAAAGGTGAAACAAGAAAGTCTCTATACAATAAAATGGAGAATATCCTTTCAGTCTTACATTATGCAAAGATGTCTTAAAAAGAAGAATCATAAGTCCTATATAGATAAGGTCTGAAAATTGGAGTAAGAACTTATATTTGTGAAAATACACCATTAAGAAAGTAAAAACACAAGTTATTGAGTGGGGGCAGGTATTTGCAATCTGTAATACTAACAAATAACTTACATCAACAAGAACAGGGGCGCATGGGAGGCTCAGATGGTTGAGCATCAGGCCATGATCTCATGGTACGTTGGTCTGAGCTCCGAGTCAGGCTCTGTGCTGACAGCTCAGAGCCTGGAGCCTGATTAGGATTCTGTGTATCCCTCTCTCTCTGCACCTCCCCTGCTCATGTTCTGTCTCTCTTTCTCTCAAAAATAAATAAGCATTAAAAAAAAAAAAAAACACAATACATTGAATAAAAAGATTCAACATTATTAGTTGTCTCAGAATACATATTAAAGCCATCCTTCTAAATATCAGAAATTGCCACTAGTTGAGAACAATTGGTTTTGATGACATGGAATTTTGGTTTTAAAATTTACCAGCTGCTTGACTTTGGATAAAGATTTCTTCATCTGTAAATAAATGATAATAATATATGCTCAAAGTGTTTTATCTCTATACCTCAGAAGTTAAGTTCTATTTCTCAGGTGTTTTTAAATGGAAGAAAAAAACCCCCCACAAAACTCCACCCTAAGTTTCAGGCAATTGAGAGACAAAGGGATTTCACATTTGGAAAACACATTTTAAAACTTGTGGTCAGGTTGTGACTCTAACTCAACCAATGCACAGCACATACCCAACCAATATATATTACATTCATGAACTAATGTAAAAATATATTCAAGAAAGTATCATTTTAGTGTCTAACCACCTAATCTTAACTTTGGTATGTTAATACTTAAAAAAAAAGAAAAACCACTTGAACCAGAGGTCTTCCTATGCTGCTTTTTTCTCTTTTTTGCTATTTTGGTTAATCTCTAATATTTATCTAATGTTTATTTACAAATATATAAATGAAAATGCCTAGTGGAATATTTAATTCATATAGATATTCTCGTGTTTCTATATGCAGAAATTATAGTTCTGATTTGAGAACCCTAACTCTACTATTATTAAAGCTTTTGCTAATTTTGAAAATTTTTTTAGAGTTATTTATTTATTTTGAGAGAGGGAGTGAGTGCAAGTGGGGGAGGGACAGAGAGAGAGGGCGAGGGAGTATCCCAAACAGGATCTATGCTCTGCATGAAGCTCAATGTTGGGCTGGATCTCACGACCCTGAGATTATGACCTGAGCCAAAATCAAGAGTCGAACACCTAAATGACTGAGCCACCCAGGAGTCCCTAAAATAACTTTTATTTTAAAATTACAGTCTCACAAATCTCATTCTTTTTTTATCTCTATCTTTTCAGAAAACTCTACCACTCTTGATTTTGATTTTGACTTCTTGCATCATGAATGCCTAGGGGCAAAATGTATTTTTCACTATTTTCTTAACAGTGTAAAGTTCTGGGGGTAGGAACATATGGTTGTGGAGAGAATAGGAGTGATTACTGGAAATCCTTGGAAACTGTCAAGATTCCTAACATCCTGAGACTTCATTTTCCTTTCTCAGTGAAAGTTGTCTGACATTATAAACAATCAGCTTTCCATTTGGTGTTGGTTTTGTTACAGAGAGAAAATAGGCTTTGAAATTAGTTAGGCAGGCAACTTTAAAGGCAAACTTTCTACTTAGCATTTGTGAGACATTAGGAAAGTACTTAATTTCTCTAAACGTCCATTTACTCACCAATTGAATCAGGAAATTATATATTATTTATGTTTTTTGCAGTTAGAATAGTAAATGGAAAATATGCAGAACTGTACCTGATACATGCAAATATGGAGTAAGTATGGACTTTCTCCCTTACTCCTTTCTATCCACTTAGGTAGGCCTTGCAGCCCTGGAAGATGTTTTGCATCTTGGCTCTATTCTTCCTCCTTAATAGTAACTCCTCAGACTCGTCCTTTTCATTAGCTCACTGAGGGAGTTACCTTCCTTGTAGCTTTTAAAGATTATTAACTAAGATGAACAGAGTGAATGATCTGTTTTTTTTTTTTTCCCCAACTGCATGTACTGATTTACCCTTCCTTTGAGAAACAACTGTTATTCCTTTAATATGAAATTCACTTCAGTTCCCCTACCTTTTTTCATGGTTAACATGCTCTTGCCAAGGATTTGTGTGAGTTCCCTCCCTTGGTATCTGAGCAATATTTTCAGCAGATAAGGATGAGTTCTGAGTTCTGCTGTTACCTCTGTTTCCTTCTACATAAAGCACAGTGGGAAAAAATGCAAGGTACCCAGGTGACTTTCTGAGATGCTATCTGGGCCCTAAGACAGCACAGCTACTTGAAAGAAGTCTTGATGCCTGCTTAAGAGACTGAGTTACTTAGATGTGTGGTTCCAAGTTACATTTCACATATCATCATTCTTTCAGCCGCACAAGTTGGTGAACAGAGAAGAATGTATTAGTTGTGTAACAAGACATCAAACCAAAAATATTCTAGGTGATTCAATAAGAATATATGACAAATGTGTCTTAATATAACTCTGCATTTTAAAGCCGATCTCCCTAGTGTTTTTAAGAGAAGAATACAGAAGAGAACATTCTTTGCCTAATTACAATTTGCCTGTAGCTTGATGTTATTGCTGTGGGTGTCTCTTACAATGGATCTACACCTCCTTTGCTGCCAGCCGTTGGCATACTCTGCTTCTTGTGCCAAAGCTCTTTCTGAGGACACACGAGTAAAACAGTGCCTTGAGGAGCATGTGAACTGACTTAAGGAGTCCATGGAAATATATATATTTTTAAGTCAAAATGTATTTTGCTCAAATATTTAAGGTTAGTTATTTTCAAATAAGCAAAATGGAAAAGATAATGGCTATACTTTATTATGTAAGGAAAGAGAAAAAAAGAGCTAAAAATACAAGTTTGAGGAATCCTCAGGGGTATCTGACTCTGTTTAATTGTCAAAGAAAAAGTGTACTTAAGTTAATTTCCCCAAATCTGACAGAAATCTTTAAAAGCTGTTTAGAGGTAAACCTTAAATTGAGCAAATTTCAGAAACAATCTCATTAAACATATTCAAGGAAGTATGGAATGAGGCTATTTTGGTAGAAAACAGTGTTTCGCCAACTAAAGAAGTATGGTATCTTCTGAAATACTGCAGTTATTTTGCTTTTCTCTTCCCAATCACACTTCCTCTATATTATATATGTTATTGTACATAATAATATACCTTCATATTATCCATAATATTCTCAACTTCTCTTAGATAAATGTCTTTCTCAATCACCTCCGTGGTTTGTACAGCTGGACTGAGCCAAAGAACTTTTTCAGTCAGATGATCAGAGGTGGCCATGTCTGAAAGAAAACTGGTCCTCTAACCTTAGTGGGGACAGCATGGAAGGAGGCAGCATGCCCTCAGAAGGTCGAGCTCTACCTGGTTTGGCTGACCACTCCTCCTTCAGCTTCTGTTTAGAAAGGAATGGAGAAATGGGAGGATTACACTAGGAAAGAGAGCCAGGCACCCGGACAACCTTCTGAATCACAAACCCTGAATGGCCTTGTCCTTATGCACTCTACTCCTCATGAAGTTCTTCTGTACTCACTAATACATCTGTGGTGTGTGGGCAGTTATGTTGTTCAAGTGATAGCTTTTACTTGTGGTAGTATCCCATTTGAGTCAGCATAGTGCTTTATCTATCTTACCATAATATAATCCTGAATTAATGCAACTCATCTCCCAGAAGGCTTCCATCCAACCATTAGGAAGAAATTTGATTATTGTTGATTTTCTTTTTTTCTTTCACTTGAGGATGAATGGCATACCGGCTCTTAAAACTCAACAAAAAGTACACTTTGTATTAGTGACGACTAATTTTGCATAAGAGCAACCAGATTTCAAATCTTATTCTATTGTACAGAGAGGTTAATAATAATCTGGTGGGAAACGTTGGCTAGTTTAAAGATGAGTACAAAGGAAGATGAGTTGTTGTTTTTAAAATCTCCTTCCCTTAAACAAGATTATACCACCATCAAAGTATTCCAGCAAGTTGTTAGAAAGAGATAAAGGACAGAAAAAGAATATTAGTTCAGGGTCAGTCTGAGTCCAAAAATCCAGGTGTGGAAGTCTTTCCACTTTTCGGGGACTCTTCAGAGTCCTTCCACTCTTCCATGGCACTTTATTAAACTGAGTAATAAGGCAGCTCCTCTGTCATTTGCCTTATATCAATCTTAGGAATTTCCCAATTTGTCAGGTCTACAGTGCATTATACTTTCCTCTTATTATTTTGGTTGTGTCTTCCTTCCTTTGGAGAAGTCTTCATTTGAAGCTAATGATTTTTTGTTTGTTTGTATGTTTTAGTGGAGTAGGGAATGGGAACCCATGATGGCTGAATCTTGTCTCCCTCTTCAAATATTTATTTCTGAATTTATGTTTGTCTTCACTTGCAGCTGTGTTACTGAGATAACCCCAGGGTTAGAAGTAGAAGTTAGATGAATGGTGCCCAGTTGTCATTTCCAGAACTTGAAGTTAAGTGTTTTTCTTTTCACCATGTTCCTATTTTCCATGCAAACTGTAATGCACAGAAAGATGAAATAGGAAGACTTTTGAACTTTCACATCAGGTCTTAGAGAAAGCATTTTGTTAAAGTGCATTTCACTATCTGACAATAATAGGGCAAACAACATGAGTCCAAATATAGCTTCCATGAAAATTTTGACCTGATAAGATTCCTGGTTGTAACTGATGACCCACTTGGAGACAGAGAATCAATCAAGAACTGAATGTTGTGGCTCCTTAGAATCTGCTGTTTCAAAGTTTGGCCAGTTTGTATCTGTAGCAATTATGACCCTGCCACTACATCAGTCTTGCTGTGGAGCCTTTAAAAGTACAGATATCCATTGTTATGTCACCACTGCTCACTCCTAACCCCATCCTGATGATCCTTCAGTACATACAGGGTGGGATTCAGGGGTTCTCTGTGTTAAAGAAATCCATAGGTGATTCTGGTGGTTATCAACCAATTTGAATTCTGGTTCTATTACTTACTAACTGTGTGACTCTGGGCACAGCTTTTAACTTCCGCGTATTCTCATTTCTTCATCTAGATTACATAGACTAATGAAGACTAAACAATAAGTTATTATGTTAGAATAAGTAAATATAATTTAAAGGTGGCTTTAAACAATCATTTAAACTAAATCATTTAAACTAAATCATTTGGTTCATGATTTTAAGATCTTGTCCATTTTACTCCTAGTATTCATAGTAACAGTTATACTCAGGGTGACAGAATGAGTGTAGTTAGTTACCTTCAGAAATAGGAAAATAATTAACTATTTCCCATCCACAATGCAGCAGAGGGGAAAACTTCGCCAGGGATTTCCATCTTGTTCCAAATTTCAATGTTTCATGATGCACATGTCTGAACAGCTGACTGTAGCTGTGTGGTTAAGTATGTAGACATGCCTGGGGTTTGTTTCTATTCCATCACTCCACATATTGGCTTTCTAAAAATTATTTAGCCACTCAAGTGCTGAACAGATACTCTGTATGTATCATTGTATCCTCAGAAATCATTAAGGCCGCCAAGTCTACTGGCCTTGCTGTGAGTCAGTGCACTGCATCAATTACATTTATTAGTACCAATAAGACTTACAATTAGTTATTAGGACAGATATGCTCCTTCGTAATATTTTCTATTGTTTAATGCAGTTGCCAAGCTCCTTACAGAAGAAGAGGGTGCTAGTTTTTTTTTCTCTGTTTCCTCTCTGAGCCTCTTCTCTATCCATTATTCACTGCTCTCTGCCTTGCTCTGAAGAGTGACCCCTATAGACTAAATCTCCCTGGTTCCTTTGTCCTCTGCTACCCTTTTTGTTTGGCCAGTGGGAATTGTGAGTGGGGAATCAGAACGTCTTCTAGACCCAGAGCTCTAGTCATGCAGCCCCACTCAACTCCCCCATTTCCACCTCTTACAGCATTTGGTAACTGTTTCCGCCTCTTACTGCTTGAGATCTAGGGCTGGTAACGGCTTCCTATTTGTGTCAGGTACTGGGATAGTCATTATGTGTCACGAGCTCACTAACCATACTTAGATCTCCATATATGTTCCCTTCGCTGATATGTTTGCATAAACCTTTTAGAGTGTGCTGTCAGTTTCCTCCTGAGATGGATAAACAACAAACAAACTTTGCCCTTTATCCAAAGTTCTAGCTTTACATTGTCCTTGGCACAGAGGAGGAGATGCAGGGCACATTTCCCTTTCCTAACATTGTCTAAGCTAATGAGTGGTAGCAACTACAACAGCTTGGAGCACTGTGCCTTAACGGTCTCTGGAAATAGCTTCTTTTAAACTGTGAGGACACAAAGCATTTGGAAGTACCATGAAGGGTATTTCGGTGGGCTAAATGGGGAAAGGGTGGTTAAATGGATGGCGTGGCTCTCTATCTACAAAGGGGACAAGTCATCATCTACCATTTTCCATGACATTTTTGTTTCTTGCAATTTGGCCTTCACTAAAACATGAAAGAAACTGCAAAGATATGTTTATTGCCATTATGCAGGCATATGTTAACTAGGTCCTCATTCAGGGCAATATTTGGTCTTTTTATCTCCTACATAGCTCTTGTATCATCTTCTATATATGCCTATGCTGATGCTGTTATAACATGCCAGTACATTGCTTTAACATCTTTAAAGAATTATTTTTTATATACTAACACAGAATGTTTTTCTGGTAAGGAATTTACAAGTGAACTCTCTTTGTCATGTAAATTCTAAAATACATCAGGCCAATAATTATAATTAGGCTATTTTATATGCATTTAAACACACTGGATGATGTAATCTTTATGTATGTTCAGTTCCTTTCCAAGCAAAAATGAGAGCTGGTGCTGTGTTAGTTGTTCCATATGCAAGTGTATGCTTCAGCTCCAGGTTTGGATTTGGGGGGCATATTCCATTCCAAACACAGGGTGAACATCTGCCCATGAAATCTGCAAATATGAACACTTCAGGTATAAGGAGGAACAGGGACAAACCACATAGACAGTTGAGCGGAAAATGTTTTTGAGAAATAATAACACAGGCAAAGAGGACATTAGATATTTGAGGGGAAATGGGTGAATTTAAACTTAATAAGATTAACTAGGAATACCTGTGGACAGACTTTACTGTCCTCCACAGTTTGAGAATGCAGAAGTAGTCAGATCTAACAGAGAAAGCGGTAAGCAGTATGTAACAATTACTACTTATTTCCTTTAGCATACATATATAGGTGCCTCTAAGACACAACACGCACCAACACCAAGAGATTTGATACTGTATTCTTTAGGCAATAGTAAGCTATTAAATGTCTTGAAGCAAGGGAGCAATATGATCCATGCTTCATTTTATTAAAAGTTACTTGGAATGGGTGTGTATGATTTGTTGAATTGTGGGTATTTTGCCAGATCGGGAGATCAATCAGGGAACAGTTGCTGTCATTCAGGCATGACATAACGAACACCCGAATGAAGTAGCATGGATGGACCCAGTGATATGGATGAAAAGGGAGGACCATGTGTGAGGAGAATTAACCAAATCTGAAGCTACATGTGGGGACTTGGGGCTAGGGAGAAAGAGTGGCCAAAATATTTTTAGGATATTTTAGTCTCTATGGTTGCAGCAATATACACTGAAGAAAGGGGAAATTATGAAGAGGAGTTGGGGGAAACTGAGGACGTGGCAAAGGTGTTTTAAACCTGGTGAATTTGAGAGGTTGGCAATATATATTGTCTATAAAACAGCTGGAAGTTCTCAAGTGCAATTTGAAAAGGATTTAGAGGTACAGACCTAAGCCTGAGAATCATATGCCTCGAGTTGACACTTTAGGCTGTAAGTGCAATTGAAATCACCAGAGAAGGGGACATGATGTAGGGAAAGAAGTAAAGTAAGGGTGGGGAAAAAATAGTTTTGGAGAAGGCTTATCATTTGAGGACTTGAGGAAAAGTCAGTGCAAAGAACTTACTTTCCATTTTAAGCTTTAGAAGTGTTTCCTCATGCATTTCCTAACTTGATCAACAAGATAACCCTGAGAGGGCAAATGGTATTAACCCCAGGAAAAGAATGCCAGATACTGAAGTGGCTTGGCTAGGCTTGTTCAGTAAGGAGTAGGTAGAATAAAAACAAAAAGTCAGGTCTCTCATGTCTTCAGTCCAGCAACTTGCACACTGTCTTTGTCTTTAAAGGGGGATTTTCAAATGCAATGTCCCAGAGCTCTAGGGTCAGGGGGAGGAATGTCCGAGAGCCCTCAGGGAATCTGCAAAGCGCCCTCAAGAAGCCCTCTCTGAATGAAGGAGGCCTGGGGAGGGAGGCAGAGCTCAGTACGATTTATTGAGGCTAACTCTCAATACATACCAAATCATAACCAAACATCTTGTTTGTACATGAGGTTCAGTCACAATCAGTGCAAAAACCACAGGTTCAAATATTCCTTGGTGTCGAGCTCTTTCTAAGACTGACTCATCTTCATAAAACCCACATAATTCTGTGAAAACTTCTCTTATGTTACCTAGGGAAAACAACGCAGGGGGAGGGGGGGATTTTCCATATTACTTGTGCCTCTTACAGTATTGTACTGTTCTAATACAGTATATGGGAGGTGGCTTCAAGGCTGAGTGGCAAGATGTATCATTTTAAGAGGGCATAGCAGAACGTTCTAACGGTTGGAAAACAGCTTCTTTGACTCTTTTGGCACCTAACTTACCAAATGGCAGCTTCAATATTGAAGCAGAAAGAATTTTTGGATATAGATATCATGCATCCCAAAAAGATTTTCAGTAAGATAACAAAACACAAACACACACATTTAGGTCACTTCCCTGGAATACATACAAAAAACTGGTAAATTTTTCCAGGTTTGCCAGTTTTTCGTTATTTTGTGCCTTATGTATTCTTAGAATTTAGCTTATTCATACTTCTGTGAATAAAAACATCGCTTCTTGGGGCACCTGGCTGGCTCAGTCTGTTAAGTGTCCATCTTGGACTTAGGTCATGATCTCACAGCTCGTGAGTTCAAGCCCCTTGTCAGGCTCTGTGCTGACAGCTCAGAGTCTGGAGCCTGCTTTGGATTCTGTGTCTTCCTCTCTCTCTACCACACCCCTGCTTGTGCTCTATCTCTTTCTGTCTCTCAAAAATGAATAAACGTTAAAATTTTTTTTTAAAAAGCAACTCTTCTTTAACTTCTCCCATAATTCAGAAATCATCATGGGAAGCAAGTTTCAAATCCGTGGAGACCTAGGTCTGAAATATATTCCAATATGTTTAGAAAATCCACTAAATATCTTCCCTGTAGTTTTGTAAAATATGTAAAGAAGAGCTCATGCAAAGAAATGAAACAGTCAGTTAATTATGTAAAAGATCCCATGAACTGCATGAGTTCAGGCATCCAACAGTTTTCTAAGGACTGTAAAGCCTGGGATTGGGAACAAAGGACAGTAACCTTTACCAACAGCCAGCTACTGGGTTTGGGGCTTGAAATATAGGACTTAAATGGGTTATTTAATCAACCTTTGAATGCAGGAATTATTACCAGAATTTTATACAGGGAGATACTGATGCTCAGAGAAATGAAGGTACAAGCCCAACCACAAGCAGCAGACTTGGAATTTGATCCTTGATCAAATTTACTGCAAAGACTGCTATGCCGGGTTGCCTCCAATCAAAACCTGAGATGGGTGAACTCATGTGGAAAAGCATGCCTTCCTAATTATCTTCTGGGTTGGGTTATACTCAGGCGTGGTCAAAGAAACAGAAGATCTAGGCAGTGCATATAACAATGGCTTATTATAGGGATTTGGTGTCATGCAGTTGAAGGAGCTTGTTTCACAGTCTATGTGAAGCTGTGTCTGATGCTAAAGTCTGAAGACCAGAGGTCAAGCATCAGAGAAGGGCAGATGAACATCAAGTTGGGAAAGCAAGCTCAAGATGGAACTTGAAAGACTGAGCTCAACCCATAAGGATGGTCCAAAACCTTTATTAGACTGGCTTCACCTCCAATTGTGATGATGGGTATGTGCTGTACAAGATGCTGGCTGCCCTTTATCACAAAGCTAACCACATACCTGACTCCAAAGCAGGAAATTTGGCAGGAGCCATAGGAGCTTTGAACCCACATGTTGTGTTTCCTAACCAGAAAAGCCGGAAAGAAGGAATACTAGGATGTCATTCACAGACTTCTTGAAGATAAAGCAACGTATCTTCTTCACCTGACCTCCCAAATCTCATTCCAAATGCTTCCCGTGGCCCATGCTTACATGGAGCAAATGGCCTTCTGGGAAATGAAGATAAACCAGGCTGTGTATTATGTAGCCTGTCTTCCCCTTCTCTGGAATGTCATCTACTTGTTTCTCATTCACAAACACATTTTAAAATGCAAGTAAGAGTAGAATTATTGTATATGAAGTAAATAATTTGCAATTATTTGATAGTTCAGCTATTATTATTCACATTATTTTTCTATTAAAATATGATATTTCACAGCTGACCTAGCCTTTACACCCATATGAATCTGTCTACTGTCATCAAATAGTTTAAATAGACATGTCTTATTAATCAGGTCACCCTCCCTAACGATGCATCTTTCCCCTCTCAATACGAATGTGATGATTTCTATGGCACAGTGTAAAACAATTATAGAAAAAAAAAACTGGAAGTGAATTAAATATCTCAGAAATTCCAGTGTCATAGATGTTATTCAGTTAACCTTCTTTGGATTTAGGTAACAATTATAAAGCACTAGGTAAATTGCTACCTTTTGTTTATGTCTTGTGCTATGTCTTTATTCTTCTGTATACTTGTTTTCTGGTGTGTGTGCCCATGTCTTTAACTTTTTAAAAAAATGATGTATAGAATTAGGTTAATCAGAGCCCTTTGTTTTCATAAAGTGCTACCATCATTTGTCCAGACATGACTTTCTTTTATTGCACTTTTTCTATTTGTTAATTATGTAATAAAATAATATTCATAAATCTACCACTAAAACCAAAAATGAAAACATTCCCATTAACGCACTTTACCTATGTTCTCTATTTCATCTTCTCGTGTTTGTATTACAGATAACCACCGCTGTGAATTTCGTATGTGATGTTGCCCTACAAAAGGTTTGCATGTATAACGTATTCATACATACATATGTGTATATCTTCCTAAATGGTTGTGTATGCATATTGCTTTTTCACACATCCTCACACATTGCATATATATATGTGTGTGTGTGTATATATATATATATATATACACACACACACATGCATAAAAATATATTGTTTTACTTATTTTGAAATCTATAAAAATGGTATCATAGTGCCTTCTAGTACTTGCTTTCTGTACTCAATGTTATTAAAGCTTAACCATGAGGGAAAAAAAGCAAAAATGAACTTTTAGAACCTCATCAAAACAAAAAGCTTCTGCACAGCAAAGGAAACAATCAGCAAAATTAAAAGGCAACCGACAGAGTGGGAGAGGATATTTGCAAATGACATATCAGATAAAGGGTTAGTATCCAAAATCTATAAAGAACTTGTCAAACTCAAAACCCAAAAAAACAAATAATCTAGTGAAGAAATGGGCAAAAGACATGAATAGACACTTCTCCAAAGAAGACATCCAGATGGCTAACAGACACATGAAAAAATGCTCCACATCACTCATCATCAGGGAAATACAAATCAAAACCACAATGAGATATCACCTCACACCTCTCAGAATGGCTAACGTGAACAACTCAGGCAACAACAGATGTTGACGAGGATGTGGAGAACGAAGATCTCTTTTGCATTATTGGTGGGAATGCAAACTAGTGCAGTCACTCTGGAAAACAGTCTAGAGGTTCCTCAAAAATTAAAACTAGAACTACCCTACAACCCAGCAATTGCACTACCAGGTGCTTATCCAAGGGACACAGGTGTGCTGTTTCGAAGGGGCACACGTACCTCAATGTTTATAGCAGCACTAGCAACAATAGCCAAAGTATGGAAAGAGCCCAAATGTCAACCAATGGATGAATGGATAAAGAAGATGTGGTATATATATACAATGGAGTATTACTCAGCAATCAAAAAGAATGAAATCTTGCCATTTGCAACTACAGGGATGGAAGTAGAGGGTTTAATGCTAAGTGAAATTAGTCAGAGAAAGACAAACATCATATGACTTCACTTATATGAGGATTTTAAGATACAAAACATCTGAACATAAGGGAAAGGAAGCAAAAATAATATAAAAACAGGGAGGGGGACAAAACATAAGAGACTCTTAAATATGGAGAACAGAGAGTTACTGGAGGGGTTGTGGGGTGGGTGGATGGGTTAAATGGGCAAGGGGCATTAAGGAATCTACTCCTGAAATCATTGTTGCACTATATGCTAACTTGGATGTAAATTAAAAAAATAAATTAAATAAAAATACCAAAAAAAAGAGAGAACATATTTGCTTGCTAAGGGGAAGAATCCAATAAAAGGCAGAAAATGAAATATTACTTCAATCACAACTTTTAACAAATAAGATTGTCTACCAGTATATAGACATATAGTAGAATCCTATGCAACTTTTATAAATGCTTATATTATAAAACATTTATGAAATTTTTGATATAGAATGTTGTTTAGTTACATTATCAAAATTTAAAATAACATGTAGAATGTACTTCTAAAGTGTGTAAGTCTATTTGCTTAGATTAACCTCTAGAAGGCTATGATTCTAACTGCTATCAAGGCTAAAACTGAATCTTTCTGCTTGGTTGGCATATATTTTTACCATGGAATTTTGTATTCTAATTTTATGAATTCAAAATAAAAAGCAAAGTCTCAAAAAAAAGTTTAACCATGTTGTTCATAGGCTATAAATTCATTTATTGTCACTAGTACAGAAGATTCCATTGTGTAACTTATGTCATACTTTATTTATCCACACTCCTACTAGTGGGCACCTAGATTTCTTTCACGGTTTTCTTTTACAAAGTGTGCTATAAATGTTTCACATTGGTTCTTTGGGGGAATGTAATTAGTAGTGGACATGCTGAATGGACACAGCATAAGAGAATATTCCAATACAAAAATGGGAAAAGATCATGAATAACAGCCATGTAAGGTAACATACATATACAGTGATATGTTCAACCTCCTTAATACTCAAATCACATATCACAATGACCCACTGTTTCACATTCATTTAAATAACAAAAATTAAGATGTATGACACTTTCCAGTGTTGGAAATTCATATTCATATATGATCATATATATATATATATATATATATATATAGAATATATATCCATATTCGCATATGCATACATCAAGTCTGCTTGGTGTTGGGCGGGGAGTGCTTGGAAGTGAGGGTGGGGCCTGGCCAGTCAGTCCCTGCAGCTGGGAAGGGGAAAGGGTCGTGGGGGTGTGTGGGGACGATGGCGTCGGGCGGTGGCAGCAGGGTCTGTTGAGCCGTGCCCTTCGGTCCTCCATCACGGGCCGGCAGCATGACAGACCGGCAGCATGATATATATTTTCGTATATGTATGAATATATATGTATACGTATACATATATATTCATATGCGTATACATATATATTCATATGCTCATATGAAAAATACGGCATAACATATTAGTAGGGAAAGGAGAAATTGTGAATATACATGCATACATATGCATACATGCATATATATAAATACACATATGCATATGTATATGCATATATATATTCAGTTTCTCCTTTCCCTACTAATATGTTATGCTGTATTTTTCATATCTGAGTTATATATATGTGTGGTTCTCTGGGTATCTGCTCTATTGCTCTCTTCAGTTTGTCTATACCTGTACCAGCCACAAACTCTAATCACTATAGCTTCATAATAAATTTTGTTAAATTGAAATAGCAATTTGTTGCTCCTTCTCCACCCTCTCCTTTAAGATAGTCTGGGACAATTTGAGCCTTTTGCATTTCAGTACAGATGCATCACTTTTTCAAGTTCCATCAAATAAAATATGATTTTTTTTCTGATTTATTTAATGTTTATTTATTTCTTTGTGGGAGGAGGGCACAGAGACAGAGAGAATCTTCAGCAGACTCTGGAGCCTGCAGGGCTCAATCTCACAACCATGAGATCATGACCTGAGCCAAAATCAACAGTCAGACATTTAACTGACTGACCCACCCAGGTGCCTCCTGAAAAAAATGTGATTTTTTAAAACTAGATTGCATTGATTCTACATGTCAGATTGGAGAGCATTAAAATCTTAATGCACTTAAGGTTTATGGTTTTTGTTGTTGTTGTTGCTGTTGTTGTTGTTTTATCCATGAATAGGAGCTACTGTTTCATTTGCTTAGGTCTTCTTAATATCGTTCAGGAAAGAAAATGTATGATTTTCTGCATATAGGTAGTTCGTATCTTCTGTTCAACATTAGGTATTTATAATTTTTAGATAGTTATGTTTGTTTTATGAATCATGCTTTTTAAATTACATATTCTGGTTGTCTATGACTGCTGCACAGAAATGCAACTGACTTAAGATTTCAAAAATTGATTCTATGCCTTGCTTTCTTACTAAATTATCTGTATTTATGATATCTATAATAATATTCTATTAATTTATATATGCATTTATAAACAGAAAATTATAACATTTACTTTTCTGGTCTTATTAGATTGGTTAGAACTTCCTATAAGATGTTGAATGTAAATGGCAATAATGGGCATTCTCATTATTGTTACCGAATTTAAAGGGAAGGCTTCTGATATTTCCTTATTTAAACTGATGTTTATTCTAAGTTTTTTGCAGATGTACATTATCAGATTAACAAAATTCTCTTATCTTATTGCCTTCTTTTTGAATTAAAAATAGGTATTGAATTTTCTAAAAGTCCTTTTTGTTCCGTCTGTTTAAATGATCTTATTTTTCCCTTTTAATTTATTAATAACTTGAATAGTATTTATAGAATTTCTTTTATAAAAATTTTTTTAATGTTTATTTTTGAGAGACAGAGCACAAGCAGGGGAGGTGCAGAGAGAGGGAGACACAGAATCAGAAGCAGGCTCCAGGCTCCAAGCTGTCAGCACAGAGCCTGACGTGTGGCTCAAACTCATGAACCATGAAATCATGACCTGAGCCAAAGTCGGATGCTTAACTGACTGAGCCACCCAGCCACCCTAATATTTATAGATTTTCTAAAACCTACCTTTTTTTTCAGAAAGGAATTTCAACCTGGATATCATGCATTATATTTTTATATACTGATGAATTTTATTTGTTATATATATATATATATATATATATATATATATGTATGTATATACACACATATTTACCTTAAAATTTTTTTTTATTTTAGAGAGAGAGAGAGAGCAAGCGGGGTAGAGGGGCAGAGGAGGAAAGAGAGAGAGACAGAGAGGGACAGAGAGAATCTTAAGTAGGCTCCATGCTGAGCATGGACCCTGACCAGGGCTCAATCCCAAGATCCTGGGATCATGATGGAGCTCAAATCAAGAGCTGGCCACTCAACCAATGCAGCCACCCAGATGCCCTCCACTTGTAAATATTTTGTTCAGGATTTTTGCACCTCATACATGTTGCTATCCATTAACATTTCTTCTTTGACCTATGCATTAGGTCATTCATCAGAGAGCTGCTCTGTGGGATACCTATTCTTTGAAATGTGTTGAGACTTGCTTTATGGCCTTGTACACAATTTTAAAAATATTCCATATGTCCTTGAGCAGGACAAGTGTTTTCTAACTCTTGGATGCTGTTCTACATAGAGCTATTAGATGAAGCTTGTCAGATGGGTTCTATTTTTATTTTCATTGATTTTTTTCTCCTTGCTATCAATAATAATTGAGAGATCTGTTTTGCAATGTATCCTTATGTTGATTGAGTTGTCAAATTTTTATGTGGTTTTAACAGTTTTTACTGCCTACACTTTAAGGCTATTTTTCTATTCTTGTTTACACTGGTCATATTTTCCCAGTGGATTAAGGTTTTCTCATCGTAAAGTCACTCTCCAAGCCCCAGTCTTTGTTCTTAAAATATATTTGGCCTATGAGTAATATAGCTACTCCAGCTTACTTTTGGTTATTATTTGCTTAATGTATCTTTTTTATCTTTATATTTTTTCCTGTTAGTTTTCATACTCTTTAGGAATATTTCCTATAAATAACATCTAACTGGATTAAAAATAACCCTATCTGAGAATCTTTTACTTGGTGAGTTTATGGTTTTATATGTGCTATATTTATGTATGTTGTATGTGTCTATATATGTGTGTGTGAGTGTGTGTGTGTGTATCTATATAATTGGCCATTTTATGTATATGTATTGCAATTATTGGAAAACCTGGATTTTTAAATACCATCTTACATTTCAATTACTGTTTGTTTTGCTTTATCTTGGTTTCTCCTTTGCAGCACTCATTTTAATTAAATATTTCAGTTTCATATTTCACTTTATTAACTTTCTTCAAATGTTCATCATTTTCATTTTACCTCTCCATTTTAAACATTTCAACCTATTTTCATTTCTAAACATTCCATATGAGTATGTTTTGTGTGTGTGTGTTCACTTGGAAAGTTTCCTGTTATTTGCTCATTTCTGTAATTGTGTCTTTTGTTTCTTCTACCATATGACGTATAGCCATTCCATATCCTGTGTCTGATGATTGCAGTCCTTGCAGGCTGGACATATACGCTGTTTCTCCTTCCTGCTGACTCTCACTACTAGTGGTTCTGGTAGTTCTGATCATCTTGGTCAGCTTATTGATCTTATTCTGAGGTAGTTCTTAAGAATACCTGGGGGTGGGGGTGGGGGGTGCCTGGGTGGCTCAGTCGGTTAAGTGTCTGACTTCGGCCTAGGTCATGATCTCGTTGTTCCTGAGTTCGAGCCCCTCATCAGACTCTGTGCTGATAGCTCAGAGCCCAGATCCTGTTTCAGATACTGTGTCTCCCTCTCCCTCTCTCTGCCCCTCCTCCATTTGTGCTCTGTCTCTCTCTCTCAAAAATAAATAAATAAACATTAAAAAAAATTAAAAAAAAAAGAATACTAGGTTTGCTTCCTATCTTTGCAGGTAGGTACACCTCTGGTAAATTCTAGTTTAGATCAGGAGTGCCAGATTATAATGCTTCACTTCCTAGCTGGTCCAGGGTTCATTACCCTCATAGCAGTATTGCTACAGGGATCCACCCCAGGGCACCACACCTCCAAGATGCCTGCTGGTCCCACCACCCTAGTTCCCAGCTGTTCCAACTCCCCACTGCTGTGGCTTTAGCATCTTGTGCTGGATATTTAGCTTTGGGTCTCCCAGCTTTGGTTTTTAGATGCTCCACCTGAGGTTCAATGCCTCTAAACTCGTGGTTCCTAGCACCCAGGAGCAGTCTCTAACCACTCTGGGTCCCACTCCTCATTGTTTGTTTGCTCTGGGCAGAGGAGTGTTGCCTGGAGACCTCTCTTATATTGTGAGACAGCAATTATTGCAAAGAGTCTGTCCTATCCACAATCTCATTGCTGCAATAGGAGGGTCTTACGGAGAACCTACTCACTCATGATACTGAAAACGGAATCCCTTCTCTGGGGGATTCTCCATTTTTTGTGAGTCCTTGCTCTTCATAATAGAAACCATTAAAAACAATGCCTCCCTTCTCTTGAGACTAGGGAGCAGGCAAATGATTCAGAGTTCCATGAACACATAAATCCAAGCTAATTTTTGAATAGGAAGTGAGAGGTTCAAGGAATCAGAAGCCATGTGGGCTGTACAGCATATAGGGTGGCAAGTATCTCCAGGTCTGTGATGACAATGCAAGGGACATAGTGAATGTATCCAATGACTGACAGAAGTTGTATTGGGAAACAAACAGGGAGACTCCGCTGGAGCAGTTTGTAATATATTTTGGGTGTGGTTTCTCAGTGTGTAGCTCCTAACTGGTTCTCCAGCCCTCTAAGAAATTCTTATACAACCTAATACTTTTTCATAAATTTCATTTTTAGAGATGGTTTCTGTTTTTTACAACGAAGGCCCTTTCAGATGCAATAATGTAACACCTATTGATGATCCTCAGCTCAAGCAGGAATACAATGAAATAATGGCTAAGTTCTCACCGGGCATTTTCTTCATCATGAACCCATCTGGACTTTTTTCTTATGATAAAGGAGGGCAGAGCAGGCCACAGGAAACAGAAAGTCCCTTCAAAGGGAGGAAAATACACTGATAACATGATCTTCCTGCTTTATTTCAAGAATACAGTATGATGTAAGAGACTCTTAAAAACTGAGAACTGAGGGCTGATGGGGGGTGGGAGGGAGAGGAGGGTGGGTGATGGGTATTGAGGAGGGCACCTGTTGGGATGAGCACTGGGTGTTGTATGGAAACCAATTTGACAATAAATTTCATATATTAAAAAAAAAGAATACAGTATGATGGTTCTAATATATAAATGTTTCCTATGATAATGATCTTAATGGAGTGAAAGAGTAATTACACAGATATTAGACATTAGTACCTAGCTGGTACCAGGAAGTTGAAAATTAATTTCAATGATCTGGTATAAATTTCCACCTTAACTTCTAATGACAAAATATTAATTTTTTGTAACAACAATAAACATTTGGGATCAGAAAAATATTAAATTTTTAAAGACCTGGTTGTGAATCAAAATGCAACTAGCTATTTTAAAAATCATTTTGATTATATGTGTTTTGTTTGTCGTTTGTTTCTCTTAACAAACTTCAAAGCTTCCTTGAAAGCATTTGATCAACCCCATCCTTACTCTGGACGCAGAAAAGTCAAATGATTGGCTCCAATGTCAACACCTGGAGCATCAAAGTATTTTTAACAATTCCATCTAATTTATTCTCTTATAACTAAAAAATAATAATAATAATTTACACTTACTTTGTTTCCATTTCTCAAATGAACCATCCCCATTTAAAAATAAATAATTTAAACTAGTAATTTTAAAAATCATCCTGAGGGGTGCCTGGGTGGCTCAGTCGGTTTGAGCGACTTTGGCTCAGATCGTGATCTTCTGGTTTGTGGGTTCTAGCCCGGCGCCAGATGCTGTGCTGACAGCTCAGAACCTGGAGCCTGCTTCAGATTCTGTGTCTCCCTCTCCCTCTGCCCCTCCCGCACTTGCACTCTGTCTCTCTCTCTCTCTCAAAAAATAAACAATCATGAATTAAAAAAAAAAAAAATCACCCTGATATTGTTCCAGGAAGCATGAGAAGAAGGGAAGAATAGAATTTTATGTATGCTAATCAGCTCTCTTCCAATTTGTTTATCTTGCCTAATGATTTTCTTAACTGTGGAAAATACTTCAAGTGATTTTAAATTATATTGCTCCTTAAAGTTTTACCGATTGCTTCTGCAGTCTCTCATTTCTCAGAAGCCATTCAGGATCAAGCTTGTCGGGCCAAATGCACAGTTAGAAAAGTGATGTCCATGTGCTCATAACACCTGTGGTGTTTCCCACAAAGTTGGAAAAAAGCTAGAATAAAATTGCCTCTACAATTTCAAAAAATCCAGGGCTACATAGTTGAGTAAACATTTTATTTGATATTCTAAAGCCTTGAAAGTTTTACTGAAGAGCTGTTTAAAATTATGTAAAATGACAATATTTGTGGACTTTTAAGTGATCTCTACCTTTTTGGGGGACAGTAAGTAGTGGTGTAATATAAAAAAATATTGTAATTCTCCTAAATCTGAACATTTTATATTTTACCTGAAAAAAAGAATTAGTGACATAAAATAATACTGCACATAAAGCTATAGCAAGATATGTTTAATTCTCTGAAGAAAGTTATGTTTTAAGACTGTTTTGCTTTTTAGTTGCCAGAGGGTGACACTTCTAATTTAATTGCATTTTAAATATATTTTAAAACTTTAACAAAACCGCTTAATGAATTCTAATTTTTATTGCATACTTGGAAGTAACACAATGCTTTTTTAAATTAATTTTTAAAAGATAGACCACTTTCTCTTAGAGTTACATATTATGCAGATGATGATATATAATAAACTCTGAAAATTTAATTATGAACAAAATTATGTGAATCAGATTTTATGTTCTCTTTTATAGTTCTCCCCCCCAACCCCGTCCCCCTTTTTTGAGACTCCTATATATTTGGACAAAATCTTGATTGGCTGTTAAACTGTTCAACAACTGTTTTTAAGTAAGTTTCCTGTAGCAAGAGTAAGCAAGAATTATCCAAACCCACAAATACAATTTACATAACTACACTTCAAAATTTCCAAATATTGCAAGATTTCTTGTTTTCTACTCTTGGGTTTTTTTTGTTAAGGTAGAATTATTTTCTTATGTTACAATATCAATTTTTCTGGATTTCGTTCATAGAAATAAATATTGTTTTTAGGTTTAGAGTCTTCCATTATTTTCCAGTAATTTTATAAGCAACAGGCTTCACATGAGGTCAATGGAGTTTATTTTAAAAACTAAAATAAACATTAATTCTCTTTATATATAATCACAAAAAAATTTATTGTGGAAAGTTTTGGAAGAAAAAGGAAGGTGTAAATAATAATATAAAATCTCATTTTTTTCCACTCAAAAATTGAAATAACCATTGTTCATGCTTGTTTTCTAATATTTATATTATATATGAAAGGATATATGTATTTTTATATATATCCTTTAATACTATTATGGTCATTTACATGTACATAAGTATATACATATATACATTTCCTTTTATACTACTAGGATTATATATATATATATATATATATATATAGAGAGAGAGATATATATATATATTTGAATTTCTTTGTCATTCACTTTATTAAATATTTTATTAAAATATTTTAATGGTTGCAATGAATTTTTGAATATGGTTATTTCACAATTTATGGTTATTTTCTTATTGCTGGATATTTATGTCTTCAATTTTTGACTCTTTGAACTAATACTGTGATGGATATCTTTGCCTACTCTTCTTAATACTTCCAGAACATGGAATCAGTGAAGCAAAGCATATGAATCATTTAAAAAAGCCTTGATATGTTGCTAAATTGCCACTGAAAAATTGCCATGCTTGTAACATAGCATGTTGGTACTTGGGTAGCCCACAGGACACATTGGCCAGGTGAGACACTGGATCAAAGTGTCACAAATATGTCTCTTTATTGTTGATGAATTATTCTTTTTGCCCTTGATATATCCCATGAATGGGTTGGTTCATCTCCAAGTACAGTCAAGAGCTTTCCCTACCTAGCTTGCAGAAAGAATAAAAACATTCATTAAGGGAAAGAAAGATTCCATTTCAACTATGGTAAACATGATATGAACATCTGGCATTATAGGTCATATTTTTCTTGTTGGTATTTCTGCGTTTTTTTTTTTTTCTCAGCAGAGTACAGACTTCACAAAATTTTATTTTCTCCCTCTGTTTAGTTGTTGGAGTAACAGTAACACATGATGCTAAAGATCAACTAAAAATATTAAATTCATAGTTCTGGCTCCTGAAATCTTATTTTGCTAGGCTCAAAGAGAGGGTTAATTACTAATAAATAATTATGTTGTCAATAAACAATGATGAACACAAGCAACATAGTGACAAAGCAAAGAAAGACATTTTTTGTGGACTGTTTTCAATAAAATCTTAAAATCTGATTCTGCATGTTTTTGATAAGTTTTGCCTAAGATGAAAACATGTATTTGGGACCACTGACATCAGACTTTTGAAACACAGCTGCAAGCATAGTATTGTTTATAATTTCAATGAAACCTAAAATACATTTCCTTTCTGCTAAGGAAGATGGTGAGTGACAAGGGTGGGTTAGGATTTCACTCTTCAGTTTCCCAGATTTCTCTGGGTTCTCTCAAGACTGTCACATAAACTGTGTGTGTGTGTGTGTGTGTGTGTGTGAGAGAGAGAGAGAGAGAGAGAGAGAGAGAGAGAGAGAGAGAGTGTGTGTGTGTGTGTGTGTGTGAGGAAGGCAAACAGGAATTCCTTTCGGAAGAGTGACAATCAGTCTTAGCCTAACACTACTTCAGGGCAGATGTTCCTAGCAGAAATCTGCTGAAGTAGATTATAAATACTGTCTGGTTGCCAGAAATCAGGCTCACATTTCTTTTTGCCTTAATTTCAAAATGCTGATCCTGGTTAAGAGAAAAGGAACGATCTCCCAGCCTCTCTCAATTCCCCTTCCTTCCATCCCACCCTTTAGTGAAGAAGAAACAAGCCTTCTTATTTTTATCATGACTAAAGTTTTCATTTAGGTGAAGTGAGGCTTCTTTAAATCTACTAAAATACCTTCACAACTGCAGTACATTTTGTAAATCTAATCAAAACTATGAAAGGTAAGGGATGTCACAAGATCCCTTCAGATTTCCACAACATGACTATATATTTAGTTCTGATATAGCAGGCATGAAAATTCCTTATGATAAAGGCTCTTTAAGACTGGACTTTGCGCTATCAATTTTGTTTTTATACTATATCTGGACCCTAAAATTAACAATATGCTGGTATAGGCATGGTTTCACTTTTGACAAGTCCTTCTCTTTGAAAGACGTATTTTTCTATCACATCACCCAGCCCCCACCCTGGAATCGAAAGTACTTCACTCAAATAATGGATAACCTTATTCATGGTATATAGCTTGGTTTTTAGGACTTTATGGAAAAATCATTTGAATTCATTTTCTGATGCATGTATTTTTGATTTGTGGAAGTATTTTACTCTAAATATCTACAGCCCCAGTAATCACATTCCTCCTTTCCTGCATAGGAGAGGAGCTAGCATCTTGAAATTATGGTGCATTTTATTAAAACAAATTTGAATTTTATTTTTCTATTGTTGAATCACCTCATTGTTTGAAAATTTAGACTGTCACTTCATATCCTAATATAAAAAGTTTCAAGAAAATGTTTTGCTTCCCTTTTTTTATCCGCAAGAACAATGATGATATTATCAGTAGAATAACAGTGGTTTTACAGAAGGGCTTAGCACAGAATTCTAATACATAGCTGACTTCATTTTCATAGCTGTTTTTTTTTTTGTTTTTTTTTTTTGGTAGCTCCTCTCACTAAATTGTGAACATATTTATACTCATATTGGCAAATATGCTTTGGCTGTATTTCTGTCCATCCTGAGAAAATAAGTTAAGGTTTCAGGATTCCTGAAGAAGGAAAAGTAGCAGAGTTGTCTTTATGATAATATGTGCAAGCATTATTTACCAAAAAAAAAAAAACAAAAACAAAAACAAAAACACAAGAAAAAAAAAAATCCACCAAACCTGACAGCATTCTGGCCTTTACATTATATAGCATTTTAAGGCACTGGACTTCACCAAAGATAGACACATGTTGTTTTCAGATGTTCTTAAGAGACATGAAAGTATATGAATAGTTTCAGAAATGGAAAAGGGCTGTCTCTTTCTCAAATTTTCCATGTGTTGCTTCAACCCCAGAGCGAGCAACAGTGTCTGTTGATTTCCCACTGAGGGATAATGAGAGGTAGCACAACAGGTACAAGACAGCAGTGTATCTCCTCTGGCTTGCAAACCCTGACTGTCAACACAGCCACATGCTTCAAAGCAAAGGAAACTCTTTTCTGTGCATTTGAATCATTGTGTACCATATACAGTGCATATAACAAAAACACATTCCCAACCTTAACTAGAAATAAAACCATACTTTCAGTAAGAGGGTACTGAAAGTTGTCTCTATCTGTGTTTACCTCAGGCCTTGACTCTGGGTTGATGTTGATCTTTACTTAAATATGAATGAATTAAAGAATCAACCAATCAAATAACAACAATCGCTATACTAAACATTTTCTTTTTTATTTCTTTGGCCAGTTAGTTGATTAAAAGGAAGTCTGCTTCAGATTCTGTGTCTCCCTTTCTCTCTGCCCCTACCCCCCTCACACTCTGTCTGTCTCTCTCTCTCTTTCTAACATAAATAAACATATTTAAAAATTTTTTAAAAGAAAAGCCTAAATAGCATAAGTAAGGCTGGTGAATGTATGGAATATGTTTTTAAAGGTGATAACTGCATATACTTAAACTAGTCTTGGAAATTGCCTTAAATCAATCATAGAAAAAAAGTTGTAAGTCCTGAAATTACATTAAAGGAAGAAAGGCGCTTACAGTAAGAAGCAAGAGGGAATTGATACCCTCTGTAGGAGGAGATTGCTATCTCTCAGGGTAGAGAGATATTGCTATCTCATGGGTAGAATGGCCACATGAATGCCCCACAACATTTACATTATTTATTTAAAAACACTTTTCTCATAGCATGTACAACTGAGTTTGTGTACGTCAAACGTGTGTGTAATTACCTTTGAATGATATCGCGTATCTTTCAGCAGTGTTTCTCTATCCTCTAGCTCTGAGCTCAGAACCATGCATTCTGGACTGTAGCTTACCCCTAATTACTTCTGTGGTTAATTTTCTCTTTTCACGTAGATTATAAATTCCTTGGAAGAAAAGCTTGTGTCATATGTTTCTGTATCACCCAATGCGGGGCATTCAATCAGTTTTTGCCCAATAAATGCTGCTTTATTGGCAGATTAACCCTCAAATATTTGGTGGCATTCAGAAGATCTACCAGCAAAGAATGAAGTATGTACCTTATTTTTCCCTTAAATACTTCTTGCTTTATTTGAGATTCAAGTATTCTATTATTCCCTTTTCTCTTTCCCATACTTTTCCCCAATACTTTTCAAATCCCAGTCTTACGGATTCATTCCCTCAACAGGTATGTACTAAGTGGCTTCTAAGTGCTAGAAACTGTGCAAACCACTGGATCCAGGGACATAGTTAATTACTATGTAGAGTTTCCAATGCAGGTAATTTTTAAACAATGGTCAGAAAAGCATCTTTTTGCTTCTTATTTAAGATCTGCAGTATTCAAGGAAAATGAATGGAAACTTCTGCCAGATTCAATCTATATGCACTTAAATTCCTATGAGAAAATCAGAGGTCATCTTTGCACCCTTGCTCAGTGTGTGGGTGGGTACTATGGGAGGGTGGAAGTTGTTAGGAGACATCCGCATCCACAAGGGTGGAGAGTTGCCAAATGCTTAACTGGGTTCCCGCAGAGGCCAAGGTGAGCAGGAAACAGGTTGCAGGAGTGACGCAGGGGAAGCCTGGTGGGGCTGCTAAACCCCCTCACTTGACACAGAGCTGCAGAATTAATGGCCAACACCATCAAGAGAGAGTTTAATGACCTTGAGGGGCCCCTCATAAAGTCAATGAGCTTCTACTTTCCAGATTGAAACTGCCCTTAATGAATAGAATCACCACCCACCCTAATGGGCTAAGGGTAGTAGAATGTTGGTCCAGGAGAAATTGAAGTCAAGCCAACAAAACTTTTTTTTTTTTCTAATGACTGGAATGGTTTTCTGCTATGAAGTGTGATTTTGGACATGCACAGAAGGCCCCCAGCCCATCCCCTAACAATTTGCAAATGAGGAGATTTTACTATCAGGCTGCCCTATGAACTTGTAGTTTTCCATTCCATTGCTTAGAGTTCTAATATGATATGCAAATATTTGTGTGTGTGTGACTTACCAGATTAGCTTTCTTTGGGACTGGGAGAGCTGAGGATTGAGAGGAATTGGAGAAAAAGGAGAAGGGAGAAGAAGGAGGGGTATGTAGGTAAAGAATGGACATGAACGAGAGCTGGAGTGAAGACAAACTGTGACAGTAGAAGTTTAGTAAGAAAATCTGTGTCAAGAACAACTTAATGTGAAGCTATCTGAGATGGAAGTGGCATTTTAACTTCCCTGAATATCTGTAAAATGTGAAATAGGTAACTTCATAACTGAGAACACTGTGATTTCAAGATTTGTTTAAATATTTTTAATGTTCATTTATTTTTTAAAGAGAGAGAGACAGAGCGCAAGCCGGGGAGGGGCAGAGAGAGAGGGAGACACAGAATCCAAAGCAGGCTCCAGGCTCTGAGCTGTCAGCACAGAGTCCGACACTGGGCTCAAACCCACGAGCTGTGACATCATGACCTGAGCCAAAGTCGGCCACTTAATGACTGAGACACCCAGGGGCCCCTCAAGATTCCCTTAAAGTTAAAATTCTTGGAAGCACCACCAACCTCTCTCACACAAGGCCAGAGACATCACCAAAGGAAAACATCCTCTATGAATACAGAGCTGACCAATACACCCCAGTCACTGTGATTAGCATGGTTTAACTCAAATGGCACACATCTTTGCTAAATCTTGGCCATAAATCAATGCTACAAGTTTCATGCTTTAATCTTTGCATTTAAAAAACCGGTATCTGGGTGGCTCAGTTGGTTTAGCATTCAACTCTTTATATTGGCTCAGGTTATGATCTCAGGGTTCATGGGATTGAACCCCATGTCAGGCTCTGTGCTGAGTGTGGAGCTTGCTTAAGATTCTCTTTCCCTCTCTCTCTGCTCTCCCCAAAGAAACAAATAAACACTTTTTAAAAAGTAACACTAATTGACATAAATGTCTACTGAAGGTTTATTTACTTGAGAATCTCAAATCATGATATGTCTTTTATTGCTGTTTTGGTAACTTCAAGAAATAAAAGGAAGGATAAGTGAAATTCAGTGGTTGCTAAGCTTCTGTTTACTTTCATTCATTCATTCATTCATTCAGTCATTCATTGAGTATCTCAATTCACTGAATAAAATGTTGAAAATTCAATGAGGGGCAAACCTAGGCAGAGTTCTTCATAAAATCTGAAGTTTGTAGTAGACACTGCATTTAATCAAATAATTAAAACTTAAGCATCTACAAGAGAATCTTGGCTTCAGTTTGGGGCTTGGGTTGATTCTTATATTTCTGTGTCTGTACTTTATCAGAAGATGGAAAGTTTTGCTTAGGAACTGTTTCATTTCTGTTTTTTCAGAAATGTACTTATTTGTAAATTGGGAAAAGAACTTATCTTGATAGTTAAAATAGTACCATTTATTGATATATTTTGAATAAAAGCCAGTAGCCTACCTGTATTACTAACTTTGATATGTTCAAACAACTTGAATAAAACTACCAAAATCAGTTCACACTGGGGAATGATTTTCCGCTTTTGGACACTCTCAAGTTTGCATTTCTGTGACTCTGTCAGAATATTCTGAGTGCCCTAATTACCACGTAGCCACCGATACATTGATGTGGTCATAACATAGAACAATTCTCTCCAATTTCAGGTTTGAAATCTTGGGCCACTTTGAAAAAATTTCCAAACCCGAATAGAAACATTTCTTGCCGAAGCAGCTGGGCTCTAAAGGAAAGAATTCTAGATACTAGATATTGTGTTCCTTTTAAAAAACTTTGTGATCACTTTTCCCTTAATATGACATTCTAATGTCATTTATTCTTCCATTCCCTTTTGTTCTTTCTTGGTGCTATGTGTGACTAATGCAATTCAGATGGGCTTGTAGCCATGGAAACTATAGAAGGCAGAAATATAAGTCTATTCACTTGAGGGCATCTTTCCCATTTACCTATACCTGTCAGATTCTTGGTTGCTGATATACTGAAATAAACTTTATTAGATATTTAAAATGGAAATTGTTGTGATTATTTTTTTTTAATTTTTTATCAACTTCTTGCTTCATTATTTTAAAATGGAAAACAGTGGTGTCTTATGAATTATTAATGTCTCATGTTGCCTTGGGGCTATTAAGGAGAAGGTATCATATCCAGAGATAAATTCAGGTTGTGATTTTCATGAAAATATTGAAGAAATGCACAAAACATACCCAATAGGTGTGTACTTGTTGAACCACTTAGTCCTGGTGTGATACAAAGCTGTCTTGGGAATATTCATTCAATAAACACTCTATGTAAACTAAAGCACTTGGAAAAACATTCATGCATGAGATCATTATCTTTAATGGCATTTGAGAATAAGAAATTTGCTACCAATCATTCACTTTGAGAAAGTCTGTTTTATCTTTCATGGAAACAAAAGGTGTACATATCAGATAAGAACTATTCTGTTCTTTTTCCATTTTAATTAGTCTCTCCTCCCATCTTGGCCCATTACTTTGCCTCCTTTCTAAATGAACACTGTTGTTCATTTCCATGAAAATTTCATTTGGTTTTCTGGTGGTTTTTTTATTTCTTTAATCAACAATTCCCTTCATTTTCTTTGATTTCTAGTTCACAGACTCACAGAATATTGGAAGTGGAAGGGTCTCACAGAGGATCTAATTCAACACATGCATTTTACAGAGGAGACAAAGAGCTCCAGTCTCAAATATAACAGCCTCCCCTACATTTCCTCTTTGATCAGGCAAGTCAAACGTCTTATGTCCCCAAATGAACTCTTATAATCCCCCAAACCTGCTCCTCCCACAATTATTTCCAGTCAAATAAATGTCAGGAACATATACTCAATTGCTCAGGTCATGAGTCCTGAGGCCATTCATGACTCTTGTTTTTCCCTCTCAGCCTGACATCTAATCCATCAGCCAGTCTAAATTCATGTGTCAGCTCAAAACATTCATTCCATCTGTAACGACGCCATCCCTGACTCCCATCCCCCAAGCCATTCTATGTCTTCACTGGCACTTGTGTTTCTTTGTGGAGCTCTTCACCTTCTGAAATTGGTGCTGCGTATTGACTGGCTGAATCACCATCACCACACTGTAATGTAAACTCCTTGAAGGCAGTGACTTCGCATACCCTGTTCATGGTTGTATCCTTAACTGCAGAATAGTGCTGATGCCCAGAATATGCCCAATAAATTATACATGAAAGATCAAACAATGGCATTAGTTGAGTCATTGAGCAGCTATGTTATATGACTGTGTAGCAGTAAAGCTGGAAAGAGGACCTGAAAATTCTTTTTGTTCTAGTGCTTTCCTCACTCTAATAAGCTGCCTCTGATAGTTCTCTTAGTTTGTTTCTACTTCTCTAATATTTTTCTCACAATACAACATTTGCTTTCAAATATAGAGGGTAATCCTGCATTTACAGAGTTAATAACTTTATGGAACGTCACAGATTGTTCTTTCTGGATGCTACCTTATGTTCACAAGATCTAAATTTTTCTCTTCATTCCAACCCTAGAGGACATCCCCTTTCCCTAAAATCTGAAGCCCTTACAGTAGAAATAGTTCTGATGTTACAAACCAGTTTTCTAACTTTCCATATCCAATCCACTGATATATTTTTGGATGGAATCATTAAGATACTGCAAAGAAAGCCTGTGTGCTATGTGAAGCTTGGAGTTCTCTTCCACGTTCCTTCAAATTAGTGGCAGAATACAGTTCCTCACATCACAGAACTGCTTGCTATTTCCTGGGGACTGCTTTCAGCTCTTAGGGGCCACTCCTTGCTTCAGGCAGTTCACAACATAGCTGTTTTGGAACTCTAGGCCACCAGAAGCACATCCTTTGACTTCAGCAACCAGCTAGAGAAAAAGCTCTTTTTTGCAAGAGTTCAGTGATTAGGTCAGGCCCACCTTAGATATTTCCCCTTTTGTCATATAACATAATAACCATGGGAGTGATACCTCATTATATTCACAGCTTATGTCCACACTCAAGACAATTCTATGAAACATGCACTCCAAGGACAGAATGTTTGGGAAACATCTTAGAATTCTGCCTTAGACTGTATAATTTCCAGTAGTCAGAATTGCTGAGGGTATACAGAGACATAAAAAGATAAATATAATCAAACTTTTTCAAACTGGGTTATTTCTCTTTCCCTCAGCATTTTTACTAAGATGCTATTTGATGTTAACAAAAACATTCCATGCACCCATTGGTTTGGAAAACTTGTAATCTGGTATTTTATTTTATTATTTTATTTCATTAATTTAATTTAATTTAATTTAATTTAATTTAATTTAATTTTATTTTTTATTTTAGGAGAGAGCCAGCAGGGGAGAGGGGCAGAGGGAGAGAGAGAATCTTAAGTAGGCTCCACACTCAGCTCAGATCTCAATCATTGCCACCACCCTGGGATCATCACCTGAGCCTAAACCAAGAGTCAGATGCTCAAGCGACTGAGTCACCCAGGTGCCCCTGGTAGTTTATTTTTAATTCAAGGTCTTTCAGAGCCTTTAATAATCCTGTGCAATCTCTAATAAGCAGCATTTCCTAATCGTATCTGATCAAGGAACATAGTTTCATGAGAGCGAGGCTGATGGCTGTGCTAGTTGTTTACTGTCAGAATACTTTCTGATTAATCAGGTTTTCTTTCTGATTGGTGGGTGCCTGCTGGGCAACTAAGTTTTTTTTTTTTTAATGTTTATTTATTTTTGAAAGAGTGCAGGTGGGGGGAGGGGCAGAGAAAGGGGGACAGAAAATATGAAGCGGGCTCTGCACTGACAGCACCTAGCTCTATGTGGGGTTTGAACAGATCATGACCTGAGCTGAAGTTGGATGCTCAACCAACTGACCCCCCCCCCAGGCTCCCCCACCTAAGTATTCTTAATATCACTTGTTTCATAGTCTGTCTGATTCATATTAGAATCACCTGGGGAGCTTTTAGAAATGACTAATGCCTATGTTCCAACTCAAAATATTGGAATATATGCATAAACAGAGACACACACTTCAGTAACATTTTAATACTTCAAGTAGTTAAGAATAATAGCCATCTCCACACTTATCCAGGATTTTCTATATGTTAGGCATTATGCCACATGATTTCAATTAATGGCATTTTACTTAATCTTCCCCCAAATCCTATCAGGTCAGGGTCATCAGATCTATTTTCACAGAAGAAATAATTGAAGATCTGAGGAGTTAAGTAACTTGTCCAAGATCTCACAAGGTTAAAACGGGATATGAAACCACTTTAGCCTCCCTCCCACACCCCTGCATTTCTTTAATAATTCTGCTATGCTATTAAGTAAAGTAAGCCTTTGTCAAAAGAACATAATATAAAATCTCCAACAATTTCAAAAGAGCTCCTCTCTCTCTGGACCTGTGGTTACATGATGACACAGGAAGAAAAGCACCCAGACAGAATTTTGGCATCGTGGCTCGTTGCAAGAAATGCCAGCCTTACTGAATGGAGACCATAGTGCTAATGCAGGATGAAAATCCGGGAGTGGGCCAGGAACTGAACTTGCCCAGGATCCATTTCCAGCTGGTTAAAGCCTGCTTCCATTGTGTTGAGCTAGAATGCAGTCACCTTCTAAGCAAATTATGTCAGTGACTGCTGGGAGAGCCAGCTATCCCATGCTAAGTAAAAGGCACATCTTATCATTTCTGCCCATTCTGATGGAGATTTGGGGTTTAACCATTGGGCACCAAGATACAGTAACCTCAAAGGCATCAAGGACAATTTCACTCATGTTTATTGCATTTTTTTCACATGACTTTTAAGAGACTTAAACCCTGCCCATATCACCAGTTTCAGCAAGTCAAGGCTGAGAGATTAATATTCAAGCTTCAAAAGCACCTTTTTTTCCAGACACCCTTTCGTGGATTTGCACACAAATTGACACATGAACACGTATTTCAGAAGATGGAAAGTCCTCAGAGCTTCTAATAGGTAATGATAATAAAATCACAAAAGGTATTTGAGGATGGTGGACCACACAATGAACTGAGAAAAGCCCTAAATTCCATTTTCATTGTTTGCAATAATCCACTGTGTTTCCTTAAGCAAATATGTAGAACCTAATTGTGATTGTCTTCTACTTTGTAGAAATGTGGTGAAAAAGATGGTCTGAAGGTAATCTTGGCTAAATTGAAAGGAAAAAAAAAAAAAAAGAGTTTGTGACCCGATTTAAATCCATAGACATTAGAGCTCTGTGAGGTTAAAAGTTATATAGGAACAAATCTCCCATTCTCACAAAACTCAAAATGTAGGTAAAATCAAGGTGAATAAACAGAGTATATGAGAGAATTTAATAGACTCTGTCATAAAAAAAATGCAGATACAAAATGCTTTGGAGAGATCGTGGAGTTGATATTAGGGATTTAAATCCTAACCTCAACATTTGCTTGAATGAGTAATTAACTTAATCTCAGGTCAGCCTCAAGTTTTATCAATCGATAGCCATATTAGAACAAACGTTTTGGAATGTGGTAAAAAACTAAAAAGAAACCTAATGAATGTGCAAAGTGCTTTGGAAAGTTTTAAGTGCTGCTGTTGCTATAATTCTTCACTCTTGGACTATGAGGAGAGGGATTCACGGAGGGTTCAGAGAAAAAGGGATACTGGAAAGGTAGAAATCTGATTGTTCTTTTCGTTTGTCTGAAAGGCAAATGTAACTGGGTGTTCTGTATTTTATTTGGCAACATGGCCTCAAATTTACTTGGAACTCAGCATTGGGCAAGCATCCAGCAAGCGTGCGAGCTAGGCTGGGCACACTGGGTTGTTGTTCTTTCCTTCCTACTTCTTCATACTTCATAACCCCAATCAGGTCAGTTTCTTTTTTAATAGCCGATATTGCTGACTCACGCTGGGCTTGCACTCCATTCCTCTCTGCAGATCACTGGCCAATGAGCAGCCATGAATGTATTCCCTCAACCTCAGAGAGAAGGAGAGCTCAAAATGCCCTTGGAAAGTAGCCTGCACAGCTACCTGGGTCACTAAAACGTGATCCATTCCAAAGGAATTACAACAGCTTAGTGTGATTTCCATATGAACTTGGGAAAGTCCCTCTGAAGGAATCTAACACTTTGAAATCAAACACAGGGTAAACTAGCTGCTACCTTATCTCAATAATTTACAAGCACATTCTATTACTTCCCGAAGCTTATGATTTTGTTTTATTTTATGTTTATTTTTCCACCCTGAATGAAAGGACCAGCCACATCAGAAGATTGGTCTATGTGTGTGTGTGTGATTTTTAGTTATGTTTGATTTTATGCTCCAAAAGAAAGTATGGTGTCAGTAACACTTGGTGTTTTGAGAAGACAATCAGAAGCAGTGAAGGCACCCTATCTCTCTGTTGGAGTGGAGGGGCTTCTGTCCAGGTAACCATCTGTGGGAGTGCCTGGAGGCCCAGATTTTGGACATGCCTATGTATGGCAAGGATATTGTATTTATTTAGTTCAACTGATACAGAGCAATAAAAATAATGTTTCCAAAGATGATTTTATACATACTATAAGTGGGAGAAAATGAGAATTACCCCCCCGTGATGATTGTTTTATAATATATATACATATATATACATATATATATAAACACATATATATGTATATGTATATATTTAATGTTTATTTATTTATTTTTGAGGGGGAAAGAGAGAACATGCATGCACACATGCACAAGCAGAGAAAGAGGGAGACACAGAATCCAAGTAGGATCCAGGCTCTGAGCTTTCAGCAGGGAACCTGACAGAGGTGCTTGAACCCACAAACTGTGAGATCATAACCTGAGCCGAAGTCAGATGCTTAACCAGCTGAGCCACCCGGGTGCCCCAGAATTTTATTTTATTTTTAAACTTGAGGCAGCATTGAGTGACATCTTAATGGAGCATAATGATGAAAGGCTGCCGCCCTTCCACAAACCCAACCCTGGATGCTCCCACCGAGAGGAGATAAAATGACTGAGTTTTGTTCAGCAACCCTCCCTCATGACCAGCGTTCCAAACCTCTGGACCATTCCCCACAACACCACTTCCCCAAATTTTTGCTGCAAACACCATTAGAAAATCCAAAAGGGAGGGCCTTGCCTGGAAGAAATGTGATTTGACACTGCCATAAAAATCACTTGTTTGAGAACTCTGGGAAGTTTCAGGAGATACTGTGCACTAAAGGAATTTTATTTGCTTAACTCTGTAACAACGCAGGCAGAATTAAGTGCTTTCTGCCAGACATCTGCCATGGCAGGCAAAACAGATTTTAAAAGTGAGCAGGTTATGTGCCTCCTCTTTCAAGAACAGACGTCTGAGTGGTGTATGCAGGTTGCAACCTTGACTGTGAGACCAGTTATAGGAAGAGCAACTTAGTCTGTAAAATGGCTCGAATCAAAACCCATGTAGGTCAAGAACACTGTTAATGGTGTAAGTTTGGCAATTTTCATTTT
>NW_026057577.1:42349747-42350018 GCF_023721935.1 Panthera uncia | reverse complement strand
TTTTATTTTTTAATATATGAAATTTACTGTCAAATTGGTTTCCATACAACACCCAGTGCTCATCCCAAAAGGTGCCCTCCTCAATACCCATCACCCACCCTGCCCTCCCTCCCACCCTGCCCTCCCTCCCACCCCCCTTCAACCCTCAGTTTGTTCTCAGTTTTTAACAGTCTCTTATGCTTTGGCTCTCTCCCACTCTAACCTCTTTTTTTTTTTTTTCTTCCCCTCCCCCATGGGTTTCTGTTAAGTTTCTCAGGATCCACATAAGAGT